>NC_025701.1:34769815-34791796 GCF_000633955.1 Camelina sativa | reverse complement strand
TGGTTGCATAAAGGTTGATGCTGTTGTTTACCTTGTGGATGCTTATGACAAAGAAAGATTTGCTGAGTCTAAAAGAGAGCTTGACGCTCTTCTCTCAGATGAAGCCCTTGCAACCGTTCCCTTTCTGATTCTTGGAAACAAGATTGATATCCCTTATGCAGCTTCTGAAGATGAATTGAGGTATCACTTGGGTCTCACTAACTTCACCACCGGCAAGGGAAAAGTTACACTTGGAGACTCTGGTGTTCGTCCACTCGAGGTCTTCATGTGCAGCATTGTCCGGAAAATGGGTTATGGCGAGGGATTCAAATGGCTCTCTCAGTACATCAACTAAGGACAGACAGAACATCATCAAGTCTTTTTTTTTTCTTCATATTTCAAACCAAACCCTGAGAAGATTTTCCGTACAATTTGTCTATTTCTTCAAGCTAAAAGATTTGTGATTGATGATGATATCACATCCTTCTCCTAGAAGTCTTGAACACTCTTTTGTTTTTTTTTTGTTGTTTCCTGTGTTAAACATAAGTTTGGTGGCTTGCATTTCCAAACTTATTTCATGTCTCTCTGGTCCACATTTTTGTCAACTGCTTATAATGTTTCATTGAACACTATTCCAAGTTAGATCACCAACTTTTTTGAACGTACGCTTTCACTTTATATTAACGTGTGTCCTACCTCACCCTAAATAATATCGATTCAGCAATCAATCTCAGTCTCCCGCTCTCTCTCTCTTTGTTTGCCATGAATGTTCGGACGGTGTTAAGATTATGTCTACTGTATGCAGTGTTGCTATTTGATAGTCAAAGATATTCAGGTGCAGTTTGGTCTTTCAGTCTCAAATTCTCTTTGTTAAGACACTCATTAAGTGAATTTGGTTTTCATTCTCTTGAGATTGTTGATGCAGTCAATGCGCAGGGTGGTGGTGTAATTGGAGGCGCAGGGATTTTGGTTCAGAGAGCCGCGTTCTGTTTTAACAATAACCTGGTAAGTGGTAGTATGATCAATGACAAAACCTCGTAAAAAGAAATCACTGTTTGACAATAGCTTTTTTCTCCATCTTTTTTTTTGCTGCAGCTCTACAGAGGGTGCAGTGAGGCGTTCAGACTAAACGCAGGAGGTGAATTCAAGGTTCCACCAGAGGAAACAGACAGGTTCTGCAACGGTCCTTGTTCCGCGGAGACAGAACTTGTACTTACATGCATCAATAGCGTCATGTCTGATTTTGTTTTTTACAATCGGGCTACCCCGAGAGATATCAGGAACACCCTCCGTGGTGGCTGCAGCTCATCTTTCACACGAGGTTTTTAACCATGAAATACCCCTAACTTAACATCCTACACATAACTATGAAACATGAACTTGACTTGAGTCTGGATATATAGGAAACTTCAATGTGGGAGATTATGCTCAGGGACTCTATTTTGGCAAGGCCGGTAAAAAGCTGCCTGGATTGTTCATTGGACTAGTTCTCGGGTTTGTACCGTTGATCCTGTAAATGATATTCTCCCTGTTAAGATCTCTTTTTTTGTTACTCTGAAACAAGATTTCTTTTGTTTTTTTAATTAAAGCAAATCATACATAGAGAAGCTACGGTTAAATGTATCTTTTCATTTTAGAGTTTGAACGAATATTTACACACTTGCTCCTTTCTTTTCAATGGCTTGTTAAATGACTGAAGCTGATGTTTGCATGGAATGGCACTTAGGCTTCTTCTTCTTCCACTTCGGGTTATCCATGTGGGAAACCTGCACAAAATTTATAGGATCATGTTAGATTCCATATCGCAAGCTTTACACACCAAAATGCCATTTTAATCACATATCATCCCAACAAAACTAACTCTTTAAGATATCATCAAACTCATATTTTGTAAGTAAGACATGAAACCTGATGATTTTGACTACGAAAATCGGCTTAAACTATCTGTTAAAAGATAAGGGCATTTATATGAGAGCTACTTACAATTTGAGATTTCCACTGGACTGTTTCCAAACTACTGTCATGTGGAGGATGATCGCGAACATGGCGAAATATGCGAATCAGCACCGCAGCATCAAGAGCAGCATACTCTAGCTGCACAATACACTTAATATCAGATTCGACAACTATGCTTTCACCCTCTCACTCATAACTCGGTCAAATTTTAGGCAGACACTAACTATATAACAAATGTGAACTGTGGTCCCTCATAATCATGACAACACATATATGAAAACATTCTTCAGTAGGTTTTTCTAGTGTCAGTCAGGTTCTAGCTAAACAGATAATGGATAAGATTATATACCTGATTCTGGGTCAAAGGCCTTTGTTCCCAGTCGCTATTGCGTCTTGTTTTGTTCAGAGACACCCCCAATATTTTCTGACACAAACAAAGAACAACAATGACAAGAATGTAATATTAAAGGATTCTGTGAACTAGGAGCTATATAACAAAAAGACAAAAGCTCACCTTTGTCAGTCCTGCTAAACCACCACATGTTTCTTTGAAAAGATTTTGAATATCTAACAACATGTCATAGCGCTTGAAACATTCCAGATCCCCATATGAAAGGGCCAACTGCTTGATGTCACATTGAAAACTATAACCTAAAGATAATTCATGATCACGGTGTTTGCTCAGTAAAAGAATTTATCTTTATAAAGTAGGCAAAAAGAGAAGAAGATAGACTTCACATATACCGAGCTTTAATATTCTATACGATTGCAAAATTTGGCCAAGGCAGTTGTCCAGAATTTCAGAGGCATCTTTGTAAAGCTTTATCAAGTCCAATATGAAAATTTTGCTATCAGTTCCAATTTGCATGATTGAAACCTGTTAAGAAGAAAAACAACGATAAGAATGTTACAGCATGTTAGGAATGGAAGTGACTGTAAAAGTAATTTACCTTGCTCGGTTTACTGCCTTTGATATAAATGGGTTTCCATTCACAGTCAATACCCACAACTCTACATCCTTGAAGAAAAGAAGTTGCTTTCCTCAACTCATTTACTTCATCAACCCAGACTACATCCTCCACAGCTAGATCGTTGAGACGCAGAAAGATTTTTTCAAGAAAACAAACCTCAGCCTCTGAACAACATAAAGAGTACCATTGTAAGCTTCTTACAGTTTTGAAACCACTAGGTGAGGTTCCGTGCAGCAATATATATATATACCTTGTGCTTTTGGCAGACCTTCAAGTGAATATCGATCACACAGTTCATCAACCTTCTCCAAGTACCCCGCTTCCATTGCCAAGTAGACCTATAAACTCAAAAAGCCACCAACACTTCAGTTAAACAGATGATTATACAAAACAAATGACCACTTCATGTTACAAATCTCCCTAGAAAATGAATATGTACAACAAGTGCTTACCAGATACTCAAGAAGCTGTCTATCACCTTTTGCCATATTCTCAGCAACATCCCAGCATGCTTTTTCTGCCAGATCCTTCAGTGCACTGCCAGGTAATCGAAAAGAAGATAATCTTTTAGTGTTAATTCTGCATATGTATTCTCCTCAGCTGACTTGCTGATTCTAGATAGACAAGATCCAAAACAGGTATAAAAGATAAAGCTGTCTAATGTTTACAATCAGAAGCAAAAGCGACTGCAACAACCTTTCTTTACACTTGTAACACAATTCCGGAAATTCATGCTGGAGATAGTTCTTCTTTATGACATTGTACGCCTGCTTCAACATATTCCTTGAACCATATTCTTGGACAAGAATGCATAAACTGGGCCTTCCCATGAAAGTAGCCCATTTCTCCGCAGCTTGAAAGTCTTTATCCTCAATCATTTGTTGAAGAAAGGTTTCTCCAGGGAAACGGAAAGAGAAATGCTCTAACAAAGACACAGCCGTCATGAAAGATTTCGACTTGATCAAGTCAGAAATGTATTGTTCCAGAAACGCACTTCCACAAGCAAAACCATGTCTATGCCAAACATCCGAGACAGAAAAGACTTCATCAATGCTGGATAAACCCACATCAAACACTTTAAGGGTATGCAACATCACCTTCTCATCATAACTTACAGAACCTCCAACTGTAGCAAGGAAGAACTGAGCAGCTAGTTTTCTCGCGGAAGACATATCATCTTCACTTGTTGGTGGTTCAGATACTGATTTAAAGAAACGACGAAGAGCTGATATAACCAAGTGACTAAACCCTTCACCATATACACCAAACATAGGAAGCACAATGAGACACTTAACAATGAAAGTAGCAGGTCCTGGTTTAGGTTTATTAGCAAGAACTTGATGAACTCGATACTGCAAAGCTTGGAACTTCTTAGTTGCCTTCAAACTTCCTGAAAACACACCCATTCATTTACTTAAACCGCACACAATTGGGGACTAATAAAAAGCAATACAGTCGAGCTAAGGACTTACCATATTTATAACATTCTTTGAGAAGATACAAGAACACAAGTGGAGATACATAAGTTAAATCTGAATAAGCATGTAAACACACTGTTCCTGCTTCAGCTTGTTCAGGATCCAAACCCATTTTGAAACCTCTCCTAGTAAAAAAAAAACTGATGTCAAAACAAAATAGTTACAATCTTTGACCAAATCAAGCAGTTAGAGATGATTTATGTAAAGAAAAAACGAAACTTTGAAATCAAAATTTCAGATTTTTTTAAGAAAAGAGTGAAGGGGTTATTATGAAAATCCAATTTTTCTAGAGTTGTTTGTTGTGATAAAGCGGTAACTATAAAACACACATAATTATATGGAACAAAGAAGATTGTATTGTATAAAAAGTTTCTCACCGGAGATTTGACTTACCGGCGAGGATGGCAGGAGGAACGAGGAAAGAGAGAGAGAGAGAGAGAGAAGTTGAAGAGTTGTTTAGAAGAGGACGGTATCTTTCCTCTAACGGCAAAATATCCGTCCGTTGACTCCGTTTATCTAGGTTTCAAATGTAAATTGATCTAATCTCTGAGGGTCTTTTTGTCTTTTGATGTATTTAACATGCCCACAAGGCCACAACTAAGTGTGTGGACCGAACCGGAATTTCGTTAATTCGGTCCGGTATTTTTGTTCTTTCAATGTGTATTTAATATGCCTTGGCAGCCTTCCGTTGATGTTGATATCCGTCACAATTAAAGATTTATAGCTCGGTAAAAAGGATGTCGAATCTTTCTTTATTAACTCGATGCTCGAGCACGATAATTCGGATTACAACGGTAGACAAATAAACGAGTAAAAGGAACGTGGGAAGACGAGCTTGAGGCTCGTCGGTTATGCTCTGGACGAGATACTTAGCTAATCACTTGCGGTTTTGATAGCGTTTAACTCCTCTTTTTTTGTGGATCCCTTTCTTAAGCGTCGTACGTTCGTATTTATACAAAGTCGTGTCGGTTTGTCACTTAAAAGGACCGAAGTACCCCTCTCTCCTTTTAAGTGATTATTTGGACCTTGGGAGATTCTTCCTGTACTGGGCCTTGTGTAGGAGGAGGGGAATCTACCCCTAACACCCTTGCTTAGAATACAGCTAAAAGCGTACGCGTGTGGACCGAACTAGAATTTCGTTAATTTTGTCCGGTGTTATTTCGGTTTCAGCATAAAATGATAGGATTGTTTTATTTTAATTCGGTGATAAGTTCGGTAATGAGAACTGATCCGTTTATCAGTTTTTTTAAAGAAATAATTTTCAAATTTTTTTTGGCCTAAATCGAAACCGAATGTACCAAAATCGTTTAAAATACATGTACTCAATAAAGAAAATATACCAAAGTTACTTGAATTTGGAACCCATAATTTTACATGAACCGAACCCATGTTTATTACTTTTGAACCGATGTTTGAATTTGGTTAACTTTCTTTTCTTCTATCGAACTTTTGAATTTGCAAACCAATCGAACGAGACTAAAGTTATTGATTGTCATCAGACCTTTAGTAAAAAAGCTAAGGACTGAATGTGAGTGTTATTGTTGATTATTTGATTGCATATTGATTGTAATAACAATGTAAAACTTATGAATAATAATGCAATTCACGAATGATGAAATTATCCAAAACAAAAGTATAAAAATATAACAAATGGTTCATTAAATAAGATAATGAGATATATGTTATTTAGTGAAGATGTTATGTACATTATTAATTTTACGATGTTGGCACTTGCAAAATCATTTCACTCACATATAGCGATGTCAAAATGGGTTAAAGTTAATGGGTTAATCCAAACCAATCCAACTCTTGGACCATTAGAAATTTGGGTATTAACGGATTAATGGGTTAAATGAGTTAATCTATATAATAATAACAATCTGAATAAATGTAAAGAACAATTACAAATTTTCTTTTTACCTTTTCATAAAATATTTTATTTTATATTTTTTGACATAAAACTTTTACGGTTATGTCTTTTTAGAAAGTTGCGCTTGTTGAATGTAGAGTTATGTCTCTTACAAACAGTTGTGTCTATTCAAATTTTTATATTTTTAGGAATCTATATATTTGTTATTTTTTTGATAATAGCAATCTGAATAAATACAAAGAATAGTTGCAAATTTTCGTTGTACCTTTTCATTATTTTATTTTGTATTTTTGGACAGAAAACTTATACGGTTATGTATTTTTTTAAAGGTGCTTCTGTTGAATGTAAAGTTGTGTCTCTTACAAACAGTTTTTTCAGTTCAAATGTACACATATTTATCTATATTTGTTCTTCTTTTGGATATTATCAAACTTTCTTTTCAACACAAATTTTTTCGTAATATGATGAATCGAAATAATTTGAAATTCAATTTTCAATGTCATTTTATACTCCCTAAATTACTTATCAACATACAAAATTTTAACATTGTGATCTTAAAATGACTTCTCATCAGTGTGAGAAATTTATTGCAATTTAGATTTACTTAATGAATCATTGTAATAATTTTTTTTTTGACAATAATCGTTGTAATATTTATTTATATTCAGTCTTTGAGTATAATTTTTCAAAAATTGTTAATTTTTATTTATTAAAATAGATTTATAGATTTTATTTTAATCGTTTAACTGAACCATTGCAACATTTGGCATGTTTAATATTTATAGATCACATCACTCCGATAAACTCTTAATAAATTATTATTATTTATTTTTTGATTACTAAAATATATTTAAATGGATTTTGCAACCTTTTAATTAAACCACGACAAATGTAGATTATTTGATGAATCATTAAAAAAATTTACTTATTTTATGAACCGTTGCAGCTTTTGGTAAATTTGATATGTATGGTTATGTCAATATTACTAAAATATATTTACATAATTTATTTTTGTCGTTTAATTAAATTTAATTTATTTGTCGAACCACTGTAACTTTTGGTTTGTTTTTTGTTGTTTCTATTTATAAATGTTTAACATTTTTTTTATAAGAGATCATATTTTTCATTACAACTTTTCTTTATGTTCTTTTCATTTAGTATTGTGTCTCTTTACCATACTTTATGTTTTCTATTTTTATTATATATATATTTTTTTCTCATCATCTGTCTGTCTCATATAGTTGTACATTTTACTAAAAGTTCCCATAGTACATTTTTGATAACTATCAAGTACTCTTTATTAATTTATTTTTAATGATAAAGATGTAAAAAAATCTGAAAGGTTAAATTATTTTATTAAATTTTACTACGGGTTACATTTTATTTTAAGTCTTCTTCATGTACAATTTCACTAAGATATTCATATATCTACCACTCATGTCCTTCCAAATCTATTTATTTCTTTAAAACAAAAGGTTAACAATTTTTATTTAAACATGTTAAGTTCTCAATGAATTCAAAATTTAACAACCAATAATTTTCAAGTACTCAAAATTGTTTTTAGACATACATTATTTATAGGTGAAAAAGTTCCTATAATTTAATAAAATATATATATATATATATATATATAATATTTTGAAAATAAAATTTAATCAGTTTCTTAGAAAATGATTTACATTTTCACATCTCTTTCTTATACTTATTTGATATATACATTTATTTACTTATTAACATTTTAAAAACCTAAAAATAATTTAAAGGGTCACATTTTCCTGTGGTTATTATAACCATTTTTCATGTAGCTTGTCACTTATGTAATTGCAATCTTATTCATGTTTAAGTTACTAAAAACACCGTTTTCATTATTTAGATTAATATATTAATTATTAAAATATATTAAAAGAAATGATTCTAACCTGTTTAATTGAAAGATCCCCAAACAAAAAATTCCCGATTATTTCTATGCTAGGATTCTTTGCGGTGAGGCCCCTTCGTCTTTGTTAGTCAGACAATCAAGCTCTGTGAACTATGCCACTATGTCACGGTTTAAGACTTTAAGCGCTACATCGTGATCAGTCGAACCAAAATACCAATCAAATTAAAAGTAAACCAAAAATATTGAGCGTTCAGGTTTTTTTTTTAAAAAAAACTTTTGACAAAAGAATGAACTTATACCATACTAGGTTATGAGCCCCCGCGATATCACTTTAATAAAATATTTATTGCAAAATTACACATATTTACACATATTTCACTCAATGAACTAAAACAAAATTACAAGTTAAATATGAAATTGAAGGATAAAAATCTTTACGATCAAATAAACTGATTTATGCTATAAACATATGATAGGTAGTTGCATTTTAAAAAAAAATATTTTATGTACTTAAATCATCATATTTTGTTTTAGTTGGTTTCCCTTCAATAAGTTGTTTCGACATTGTATGATAGAAAAAACAGAAAACTTGTATAAAACTTAACCACTTACCAAAAATATAGTTTATTTTAGTTCCATTTTCAATTTTAATATTATGTAAATATAAGTGCTGCATTTATACATTTGAACATCTTATATTCTTATGTGTATTCCCACATAATTATATAGTTCAACATATATATATATATATATATATATATATAGATGTAATTTTTTTTATGTCATATGACATCACCTTATGAAGAAAGAGTTAATTGAAAAAATGTAATAGATATTAATTAGATAAATTTTAACTCAATATTTTGTTTTTAGATTTATTTTATTTATCACTTTATGTTGTTGTTGTTTAAATAACAATCTGAAATCATTGTATATGACACTATATATTTTCAAAATAATTGTATGAAAAATTTACAAAGATATTAAAACTATTAATTGAGGAACACTCTTAAAATGACATGATGGTGCGAATAAATGCCAATAACAGTTGTGTCTTTTTGTAGCTTATTTCATTTTATTTTTTTGTAAATTTTTTTTCTACGGTTGCTTCTGTTTAGAAAGTTGCGTATGTTCATTGTAAAGATGTGTATTTTACAAACAGTTGTGTCTATTCAAACTTACACATTTTTTTAAATCTATAGATATGGTGATGCCATATGTTATCATATGGTAATAAACATAAGAATATATATGTTCAACTATATATATGGTGATGCCATATGTTATATATGTTCAACTATATAATTATGTGGTAATAAACATAAGAATATATATATATATATATATATATATATATATGTATAAATGTTTGCAACTACTGTTTATATAATATTGAATTAGAAAAAAGAACTAAATAAAATATGTGAATTTGAGTACATTACATATTATTTAAAAAATGTAACTACCTATCTTGTGTTTATAACATTAAACATTATTTATTTAATTGTAAAGGTTTGTATCCCTCAATTGCATATTTTAAATATAATTTTGTTCAAAATAATTAAGTGAAATATGTGTAAACATCAATGACAAAATCTATAAATATTCTAGTCAAAGGGTAACACATTAATTAAATGAACAGAAAACTCTTTGAGAACGACACATCAACATGAAGTTTCTGTTAATCACACGTGAAAGTAAAGTTATTTTTTAAGAATATTTCTCGATCAATATATAAATAATTTTCAAAAAATTGTATTTTTAAATTAATTACTAAATAACTTAATAAATATCTATAATTAAATAAAAAATTTAATAAATTTTTATTAAAATGAGTTCCCCCACCCGCGTAGGGAATCAATACCTAGTGAGTTTAATAAGTTAGGTAGAAATGGTTTGGGTGAAAATGGTTTAGTGGAATTAAACAATATAAATCAAATATATAAGCCACATATATCCGAATCAAATGTCTAACCGATTTTATAAACAGAAACAAACCTAATCTTATTAGGTCTCTGATCACATCAATCTCTCTTAGCCCAAACTTTTCCGCACCAAAACTGTGAGACCGGGATTTTGGCAGAGAAAATACGGAATAATTTTTTTGGCCGGACAACATGATTCAATAATTTTCTAGTCAAAAATATGATTTTTACAATTTTTTGCCAAAAAGTGATTCCATAATTTTCCGTCAAAAATGAGATTATGTAATTTTCTGCCAAAAATGTGATTTTTTATATATTTTCCGCCAAAAAAACAGGAGTCCGCAATTTCTCACCAATAATACATTTTTAAAATTTTCGTGCCAAAAACTTAATATCACAACTTTCTCTCTAGAGCAACTCATGATATATTGATAATATACAATAATAATAATTCATTATTTTATTATTCTGGGTAAACTTATTTAATCTTTAAAACCATCAAACAATTGGGTTGATGGACCTTCCAATTGGCTCATATGAGCTGATCTTTTTGTTATCAAATAAAAAATTGGGTTGATGGATTGACTCAAACTATTTAACAAATGAATTGGATTAACTCACAAACCATCTAAGTCTAAAGTCATTGGATTATTGATTGGTAGGTTTCCCCACTTTGACACCCCTACTCACAAGACTCAGTTAACCTAGTTAAACCTCATTAGTGTGAAGACATTCATGCATGCAAGTGAACCTATAGAAATAATCTCCCTTGTTGATTAATTCATTAGCCCAATCTTCTGTTTGAATCCAGACTATTGAAATAATACCCGGTGTTGATTAATTTGTTTTATATATCAACAACAAAAAAATTACCAAATGACTCTAATTGTAATTATTAGTTGAATTTGAATGTAGAAATTTTAAATACTAAGCAGTTCAGCTTAAGTACTAATCACTAACTTAATCTTAAGTATTAATCACTAACTTAATCTTAATCAACTAACTTAATCCTAATTAACTAAGTTTAACCCTAATTAATTTAACTTAAACATGATTAACTAACTTAACCTTAATTAACTAACTTAATCATACTCAACTAACTTAATCCTACTTAACTAGCTTAATCCTAAACTAATCAAGTAATTAATACTAACCTCAGTTAAATAATTAAATAAACAAAAATTAAACTAGTGTATTCACGTGCTACTTCCACGCGTTCGGGAACTCACCTAAATTTTTCCGGCGCTTCGCAGCTCTCCGCGCGCTCTTCCTAAACTCTAAGGTTTTCTAATAGGCTTTCGGGTATGAGGAACAAATGGGGCGAAAGGGGATGTTTATATAGCCTTCCAAGGTCGGTTTAACAAAGAAGGAGGTGGCATTGGGCGGCCCTTGGTGCAACACATGGCGGACATCCTTCGCGGCTCTGGTGGTGACACATGGCGAACAGATAGGGTTGACTTCAGTGGATAAGCTTCACGGCCATGGGGATAAGGATGAAGGCTGATCGGATAAGAATCACCTTGGGAATATCCTGGTTGTCCATTCCCTTCAACTGGCGCCCTTGCATCTCGACCGTCAGTCCATTAGCATATCGGTACGACCATGTACAACCGCCGGGTACCGAACTGGTGGGTGATACATAAGGTTACCTGCCCGCGTGCCACCTTAGAAAAATGATACATACAAGACCAATCCTTCCCTCGTGCAAATTACCCATGGCAACCTGCATCGACAGGTGATACAACTATCCGCGTTACCGCTAGTCATCATGTGCTGGCCATTGCCACCATTGTCCGGGCTACTAATAAAAATCTGCGTTAACTAGTACTACTATCGTCTGGATCACCGATAGTGATATGATCCCGGACCACGGACGGAGCAAGCCCATCGGAACGGATCGGAAGTAAGGTTCAGTTGTGACGTGAACGGCGTACGGATGGAAATAACACTAAGGAACGATAAAGATGGATGGTAAGAGGTTCACGAGGAGATGCTCGACTCGTTAGACTCTCGGTTAGATGGGGGTAGAAGTGGGGCGAAGTAGCGACACACGAGGGATGGCTCTCCTTGTGATACAGCTGAACTAGAAGATTACGAACCCGGTTCGTGAAGCTTATAGGGTTTCGTTTCAATCACTGAAAACAAGAGGAAAAGATAACTTTGCTCTTTATTATTGATAGTCTACCTTTACATGATGAGGTCTAGGCCATTTATATAGGGTGGCTTACATAAGGGAGCTCTCAAACCCTAAACACGTGGGTAAAACTAAAACGCAACGTCCAGGAAAAAATTAAAAAGGCAACGGTCATAAGCGAATTTAAACTAAAGATAGGATGGCCACGTGGCCGAAATGGTCCTTGGCCATGGCCATGCACTAGGGATTATAGCCTCATTAAAACCCCCTTGGTAAACCCATTGGGACAAACCCAAGGTGGGAAAAGAGTACTACTTTCCCTAATGACTTGGAGGTCTTCACCCTTGTGTGATGGTGAAGACCGTGATAAGAGCCTCGGTTGGCTATCCGTCGGGTCGGTTGGATCCGTGATCGAGCGTCTCTTGTTCTTGGACAAAAGCTTGGAAAAAGATGAGGCACTTCTTCCTTGCGGTCCTTGCTGCTGTTCGGCTCCTTGTTGTAACTTCGGGCATCAAGTTTGGTGCTTGGGTCGATGGCCGTCTGGTTCCGGTAGTAGACGCGTCCTTGATCCCATGTACGCTCCTGTCCTCGTCCATGTCCGTGTGCTGTCCGTCGTCCCGGGTTCAATCAGATAGTGACCCGCGTTAGCTGAAAGGACCTGACCCGTTTTTTTAATTAATAAATAATAAATACACTACAGCTAGTGGTCTTATACCCACTAGCCACCTAACCTCAAACACAACCAACAGCGGAAATAACAGATACCAATATCCAATAAATAATAACTAATAACCAAAATTCCAAATCATAAACTAGTGATCCAAACAGCATAAACCAGAAAACCAGCAATCCTAAACAACATTCTAGGACTCAACTCTAGCAAACTATCAGAAGCCAGACAACCAAGCGAACCACTAGAACATCCTCCTCTTCATTGCCTTGATTCCACGATCACACTTTGCCTTTATCTTTGCCAAGAAGATTCTGAACCTTAATCACGCAGGAAAACACTTCTAGAAGCCTCCTACAACGCCCTAAGCCTCAGATCTCACCAGAAAAAGCCACTAATCCACATAAATCTCCAAGAACACCAAGAACACTCTTCTATCTTCTCTTTTCTCTCAAAAACGGCCAAAATCGTCTAATGAGACAAAAGAAACGACTTAAGGGGTTTTCCCCTTTCCTCTTTGCCCAAAACGCAGCGTTTAACTTAAGTCAAAACGCAGGAAATTGACCTGCATCGACCGATGCTCCTCCAGCATCGATCGATGCACATCCCAAACCAGGATTCCAGTTCGCGGATGTTACATTAGCTGGTACCGCCACTATCCGGATTGCCTAAAGCAACCTATGTCCGCCGGTACTACCATTGCCAACCATCGCCTTAACCCGTACCATCCTATCTTAGTCCACTTTCTTTGATTCCTCCTAATCTCCCTAGACCAGCTAAGGCTTCCTAGATAAGACTAGTCCTAAGATCTTACCTATGGGTTCCTCACCCAACTTAGGGACATTGCTAATAGCCTGACTTTCCATACCATTTTTCCCATTTGACGGAGAATGAATCTTGATATGGCATTTTATTCTCGGTCCTTAGGTGTGCCTCAGCTCTCCCTTGTATTGGCCCTTTGAATGTCCGAGCCTAAATTGTCCTTCCTTGACGGAATAATGGGCTTTAGTTGACCGGTCGTAGCAAAGATTGTTCCGTCCGGGCCTTAGTCATGGTGAGGGCTATTACACTCACCCTACTCTGGCAATGGCAACACTGGCATAGTAGTCAGCATTTTTTTCAGGCTTGTGAATCCCTCCTCACCCTCATGTAATCAAACAAAAGGAACATCCTTCCCTGTCAACTAAGTTATCGGTCGTGCCTTACTCGCAAACCCCTTCACAAATCTCTTGTAGTAACCTGCCAAATCAAGGAAATTCTTGATCTCTGTGGCATTCTGTGATCTAGGTCAATCCCTGATGATCTGAATTTTCTCTAAATCTACACAAACTCCCTCTACAGAAACAATGTGACCTAAAATTTTCATTTCCCTCTGCTAGAAACTACACTTGCTCAACTTGGCAAACAACTTCTGTTCCCGCAATGATACAACCATTTATAATTTATAAAGTTGAAATTGTAAATGAATTTCAATAGGTTACGTAAATAAGTAAAATAACTATGATTTTCTTTTTGTATACAAAATACACGCCTAGTGAGACTACCTCTCTCCATACAAAATTAAATTATCTAATGGATCTCTCTAACCTTTGGAATTCGTACGGAGGATTCATACAACCCTATTGATAGTTTCGTTGTTCATGTAATCTGTTCTTAATAACTTAGATTTATTTGGCTCTCAAAACCAAAATATAGATCCAAATTTCACCCCTGAAAACTTTTCATGGGCCTAATTTAATAAGTTATCCTACAATTTCTTTTTGGCTAACTTTCTAAGGAAATAGAAGTTAATCTTAGATTGGGCTTTCCATGGGCCTTAATTTAAAATGGCTTCCACACCATCAACAATAATCTAACGAACACGTGACATGTAATATCACAAAATATCGTAAAGATTAAAAATATTCCTTATATATTTGACAGAGAAACACTCTCACAACAAAAAGAGACGTGTTGTATTGTGCTGATAGAGTTCCTATATCTTTCTAATAAATGCTTTTACTTTTTAGTTATTTACACAAATATGCTACTTTAATATTATGAGCCAATGTTTTTTATTAATTTTTAAAAATAAAAGATTTAATCAACAATTAAATCCAAAAATATATTTAATTATCATTTTTATAACACATTTACTTATTAAAAGTAAATTACATTTCACAGGAAAAACATTATTCATTTATTTATCACTTTTATCATTTTTCTCATTGTATTTTTAAAGTTAGGATTAGTTTAATTAAATCTATTAATTTAAAATTATTGTTTTATCTATTTAATGGTATAGTGATATTGATAATAATGTGAAACATAAAATATGTGATTTTGATTTTTAGAGAGACAAAAAGACATTAAAACTTTCTACACCAGCTTATAATTATTTCAAGTTCAAATATTTTACGGAAAAATAAACGAAAATTACTTACTTATATATTTTAAAAATGTATTTTACAGAAAATAAACGTGAGTTTAAATAAACTAAAAAGAACTTCACTTACATATTTTATTTTATATAAACAAATAATATTTTATTTAAATTAATTTATACTGCATATAGTCCGAATTGATACCTAAATAAAAAAAAATTAGAAAAAAATATCAAACCCTCTCTCGAAGTTTCCTTCTCTAACTTCCATCTCTCTCCTACGAAGATATTTTCTTTTTGGTGTTTGTTGGTTTCATTCCATTCTCTTCTCCATCCACAAAAAAAAAGAGCTATTGCTTCTTCAACTCTCAGATTTTTCCGATGCTTCGACAGTGAAATTGACTTAAACTAAAGAGAGTTACATAACAGAACAACCTTCCAAAACGTATCAGCCACGGAGACGGAGACGGAGGAGCTAGCGGTTTTCGGAAAATGGCGTCAGAAGGTGGAGGAGGATCGAACATCAGATCTAGCTACTACAACGTTCTCGGGATTCGTAGAGACGCCTCCGTTTCCGATATCCGTACTGCTTACCGTAAGCTAGCCA
Source organism: Camelina sativa (assembly GCF_000633955.1). NCBI lineage: Eukaryota > Viridiplantae > Streptophyta > Magnoliopsida > Brassicales > Brassicaceae > Camelina > Camelina sativa. Next base: position 34,775,965 of record NC_025701.1, on the reverse strand, counting down.
TGGTACTTCTACTTTTTATATGAATCATCTGAGAATTACCCTTTTTTTGGTTACTAATCTGTGATCTGAAAATATTTTTTTGGGAAATTTTGGTGAAGAAATGGCATCCGGACAGATACGTTCGGAATCCTGGCGTCGTCGGAGAAGCTAAACGTCGGTTTCAACAAATACAGGAAGCCTATTCTGGTAATTTCACGTTTTTTTCTTTCAAAAAATATCTTCTTAACGTCCGTTAATTCTTTATCGTTATCTTTATTTGCGTCGCTTGTTAACGTCCGTCTCAAGTAACAGCACTACCCATTTTTTTTTTTTTTTTTTTTTTAAATTAGTTCTGAACGATGAGAATAAGAGGTCAATGTACGATGCTGGCTTATACGATCCTCATGAAGATGATGACGATGTTCGTACTCTGCTCTTTGATTCTGCTTTAGGGAAAAAAAATTGGAAACGACGTCGTTTTCTCTTTCTTATGTTTGACCCTAATAAATGGTGTTGTGTGATTTAGGATTTCTGCGATTTCATGCAAGAGATGATCTCAATGATGAACAATGTCAAAAAAGACGAGGTATGCCCCAGTTCTTTCCCGGTTTGAATTCCCGGTTCATGATACTTTAGCTGATCATTTAGAATTAGTGTATGACCACACCCGGTTTAACAGCTCTGACTATTGGTTTAGACATAGAATGTTTCGTCAGTTTGTATCATATGCGATTTAGGTTTGGTTAGATGTCCTAGACCGGTTAGATTCTTTGGTATATTCAGTTTTGGCGGCTCGAATAACTGAAGAAAGTTTTTGTCAGCAATAACCAATCGTAGGCTGGTTTTGAAAATTTAAAAGATTTGTATTAGAGAGTTTCTCTGTTTCACTAATTTGGTTTAATAAGTACAATGTGTAAACCAACATTAACCAAAAAATTAAGTTAGACCAAGGAAATAAACTTCTGGTTCGGTTTTGATGATGAGTAGGGAGAGAGCTTAGAGGACTTGCAACGGATATGGTTGGTGGAGATGGCGTGAGCTTTGACTGTAACAACAATCCAAGGGGCAGCAAAAGACAACGTGTCAATATCTCGAGGAGTAGTACTGCTGCGATGCGTTAACGCTTACTTCTTCTGTGTGTTGTGTTGTGTGTATCGTGTTGTATCAAAATTTCAATTCCATTTTCAATTGTCTAAGACCCCAATGCCCATATAATAAAAATATCTCAAGAACTAGTTAGAATCTTTTGAACTTCTTTTTTTGACGCGTGTCGGTGTTGGTGAAGTAGCCTTTGCTTCCCACATGGTGATGTGTCTCTCTTGATTTGGTTAGGATCACATTAAATATTCCAAAAATTAAATTAAACCGGGTGGAGCCAAATTAAATCCCGGTACAAATTTCTCTCAAGACTCGAGAGAGAGACCTAATCAGCTGAAGATGATGAGATCGTTTGCGATTGCGACGGCGGCGGCGAAGAGATTTGGTCACGGGAGTCTTCCTGAGAAAGGTAAAACTGGAAATTCTCCTCCTTCGTTTAGCCATTGCAGTTTGGGTTCTTGTTACTGGATAGTACGAGCTTTTTCTAGCGTCAGTAATGGTTACAGAGAGAAACTGAGAAATGGGGTGAGTGATATGAAGTTAGACGAAGCAATAGGTTTGTTTAGTGAGATGGTACAGTCTCGTAAACGCGCTTCCATATTTGATTTCAGTAGATTGTTGAGTGCTATCGCTAAGATGAAGAAGTATGATGTTGTCATCTCTCTGGGCGAGCAAATGCAAAAACTGGGAATTTCACATAATCACTACACTTACAATATTCTGATTAACTGTTTTTGCCGAAGCTCTCAAATCTCTCTTGCTTTAGCTATTCTTGGCAAGATGATGAAACTGGGATATGAGCCCGATTTCGTCACGCTTGCTTCAATCCTCAATGGGTTCTGTCACGGTAAAAAGATTTCAGAGGCTCTAGCTTTGGTCGATCAAATGGTTGAAATGGGATATAAACTTGATACATGGATATATAACCCTCTAATCCATGGTCTTTTTCGTGACAACAAAGCCTCGGAAGCAGTGGCTTTAGTTGAAAGAATGGTTGCAAATGGCTGTCAACCAAATCTTGTTACTTATGGTGCGGTTGTGAATGGAGTATGTAAGAGAGGTGATATTGATTTGGCTTTAAGTATTCTCAAGAAGATGGAAGCTGCGAAAATAGAGGCCAATGTTGTTATCTACAACACAGTCATTGATGGTCTTTGCAAATACAGAGAAGTTGACGATGCTGTTGAGCTGTTCAATGAAATGGAGAACAAAGGAATCAAACCAGATGTTTTCACTTATAACTCACTCATAAGTTGCCTTTGTAATTACGGAAGATGGAGTTATGCCTCTCGACTACTAAGTGATATGATCCAGAAGAAAATCAACCCCGATGTAGTCACTTTTAATGCATTGATCGATGCATATGCGAAAGAGGGGAAGCTTTTAGAGGCTGAAAAATTGTATGAGGAGATGATTCAAAGGTCAATAGATCCTGATAATGTCACGTACAGTTCATTGATCAATGGGTTTTGTATGCATGATCGTCTAGAGGAGGCTAAGAAAATGTTTGAGTTCATGGTTAGCAAGGACTTTCTCCCAGATGTAGTGACTTATAGTACGCTTATAAAAGGATTTTGCAAGTGTAATAGGGTAGAGGACGGTATGGAGCTCTTCCGTGAGATGTCTGAAAGAGGGTTGAATGGCGACGCTGTCACTTACAACACTCTTATCCAAGGGTTTTTTCAAGCTAGAGATTGTGATAATGCCCAAAAAGTATACGAAGAGATGGAATCTGATGGTGTGCCTCCCGATACTATGACGTACAACATTTTGTTAGATGGACTTTGTAACAACGGGAAGCTAGAGAAAGCAATGGTGGTATTCCAGGATCTGCAAAAGAGTGAAATGGAACTTGATATTGTCAGATATAANTGATCAATGGGTTTTGTATGCATGATCGTCTAGAGGAGGCTAAGAAAATGTTTGAGTTCATGGTTAGCAAGGACTTTCTCCCAGATGTAGTGACTTATAGTACGCTTATAAAAGGATTTTGCAAGTGTAATAGGGTAGAGGACGGTATGGAGCTCTTCCGTGAGATGTCTGAAAGAGGGTTGAATGGCGACGCTGTCACTTACAACACTCTTATCCAAGGGTTTTTTCAAGCTAGAGATTGTGATAATGCCCAAAAAGTATACGAAGAGATGGAATCTGATGGTGTGCCTCCCGATACTATGACGTACAACATTTTGTTAGATGGACTTTGTAACAACGGGAAGCTAGAGAAAGCAATGGTGGTATTCCAGGATCTGCAAAAGAGTGAAATGGAACTTGATATTGTCAGATATAATATTATGATTGAAGGGATGTGCAAAGCTGGGAAGGTGGAAGATGGGTGGACTTTGTTTTGTAGCCTCAGCTTTAAAGGAGGGAAGCCTGATGTTATAACCTACAATACTATGATCTCAGGATTTTGTGGAAAAGGCTTAATGCAAGAAGCAAATGCCTTGTTCAAAAAAATGAAAGAAGACAGGATTCTCCCAGATGATTGTACGTATAATACGCTGATCAGGGCACAACTTAGAAATGGTGACAAAGCTACATCAGCAGAACTCATCAAAGAAATGAGGAGTTGCAGATTTGCTGGGGATGCTTCAACATTTAGTTTGATCACTGATATGTTGTATGATGGGAGATTGGACAAAAGCTTTCTAGACATGCTTTCTTAAACCATCCTTGAGGTGAATAACCCTTTTATGTTGATTTACTAGTGATTACTTTGCAATGCAGTCCTTACATGTTCATGAATATGTTTTTTAGTTCATAGGAAATCAAATGATGGTAACATTTTGTTTAACTTTGTTATAAATATATAGGTGATATGTTTACACTGAGGATCTTATATCACGAGGCCAGAAGCTTCTTAGAATATTCATGACGTTGCTGGATATGGAGGAGCTCATGAGGTTGACTTCATGAAACTGGATTGTAAAGATCTACCTTTCTCCTAAAGAAAAAGTGGAAGGCTCAAACAAATGCTCAGCAAAGGTCAGTAGCAAGCCTGACCGGTTGCTTTAAACAATTAGAGTGCATCATTCAAGCTGTTGTTTTTTTGGATTCTTAGTGATAAAATGTGGCAACCTTTGCATTTGCAACTTTAGCTGAGTCAGTTAGGTAGATAGCTACCATAAAAGAATCTGTGAATTCGTGGAAGGATCCTTGGTTCTTTGATTCAGACTTTTGCTGTTTTCTTTGTTGAAACAATGGATTTGTCTGTTGACAATTCAAAAACGTCCTTTGCTGAGATGATGCGAATAAAAATGTTTTTGAGGATCTTATGAAAGCTCTGATGAAAACATGGTGTGTGTTAGATACTAAGATTAGTGTGCAGGATGAGATGAAATGTCTTCTTTTTGGTATTGGACTATTGGTTCTTGATCCCGTTCAGTTCGGACTAATCTCATTGCTTCATATTGTGTTTTCCTATGATTATTTCTATTCTTAGACTCACTCTTTTGAGACTCAATATCCATAAAACCTCTAGTAAACCTCTAGTTAACACGAGCCTTTTGAATTATACCAATTTTTTCTTCTTATACGGATAGTGACACTGGATTATAATACCAAACAGTACCAGAGAACACAGAGTGAACCAGTGGGTTATTGAAATAATTAGATTCAGAGAATTTCTGTTTTAGTCTGAATTTTTCTTATTTTTTGTCTCCCCTTTTCTCATTGTGTGGGTCATCTTTAGTTTGAAAAAACTGTATTTAATTTGTGGAATCTTGCGACTCATAAACTTCTGCTGATGAGCCAACCATTTCTGAGCTTGATCACACACTTTTATCCACAATATTGCTTTCCTTCTATTGAATAGCATATTTTGACTTCGTTTGTTGACAAATCTCTAGTTTGTTGTTTTTCTTGCAGTGATGTTCCCATGGCGCAAACCATTGTACATAACTACTTATGAGCAATTTGTTGCATTCTTCACTGAAATTCACAGTTAAAGTACTGGAACTGGACAGTACTTGTATGATCCGCGGCCAGATCTCCAAGTTCAGGGACCAAAACTCTAAAGGAAAGCTGACTTCATTGGTTTCTTTCAGTTGTTCGTTGCTACAAGTCCAGATTTGGATCTGAATTAAGTGTGAGATCAAGGATTTGTCTGAAATCTCTGATGAAACATGGGGTTGTTAACTTATAGTTAAATTAGTGTGAAATGTGTAATTTTTGTCTGATTATTTATCTGGTTCGGTTCTGGTGACCAAAATGGGTTTATATTGTTTTCTTTTCATATTTACAATCAGACATGTTTCTCTCATGATTTTTTTTTTTTTTTGTCAAAATCTCATTATTTGGTTTATGAATTATGATCTCATCAAAAATTCCAAAATTGTTCATACATGAATGTTGAACATCAAGTTTTGTTCATGTGGGGTTTTTGGACTTGGGATATGACATGCTAACTTGGGCCAGACACAACCTACTAATGGAGAATGATCTTTGTCTTTCCAACTTCTTGTATCTTTTTTCTGTGAAGGAAAACAAAAGCCAAAGAATAAAGGGACAATTAAACGCAGCTTTTATCTACTAAATTGAAACCTCTGTGTTCATCTCTTGATGCTTTTGATTGAAGTTATCATCCTAATCTCAAACATATAGGTACACAGTTAAAGACAACAAACAATGTTCAAACAATCCTTCCTTACTTTTGGTATGTGTGCATAGGAGTTGGGGAGGTTTAAAGCAATGCCATTCAAGAAATGCTTCTGTTGAAAAGAATTGACACTACCGAGCAAGCCATCGATATTTTTAATCAAGTTGTTTCGTCCAATCAAAGTGTTCCCATTCGCGTGCAAAGCTCACAACCGCCTTCTTCTGGCTCTCCACTGGCTCATGCCTTCTTCTTCTGTACATGTCTTCTTCCGGTAACTCGAGCATTCCTCTGATTACATTCAGTCCAAGATTGCTATTGAACTGTTGCTCATCATCAATCACGTGAACAAACCCTTTGTCTAGACCAAACTCTACGTGGAAGTAAGGGAAATTCTTGGGTATAGAGTTCCTCAGACCCTTCACGCTAGTGTCTATGAGTTTCTTTGAATTGTGCTGACTCCACTCGCTCTCCGCTTC
>NC_025701.1:34732771-34768553 GCF_000633955.1 Camelina sativa | reverse complement strand
TTCGTCTGTACATGTCTTCTTCCGGTAACTCGAGCATTCCTCTGATTACATTCAGTCCAAGATTGCTATTGAACTGTTGCTCATCATCAATCACGTGAACAAACCCTTTGTCTAGACCAAACTCTACGTGGAAGTAAGGGAAATTCTTGGGTATAGAGTTCCTCAGACCCTTCACGCTAGTGTCTATGAGTTTCTTTGAATTGTGCTGACTCCACTCGCTCTCCGCTTCGTCGATCGCCTTCTTGAAGTAAAGAGGACCTTCTTTTGCTATCTCTTGAGGAATTGGGATACACTCGATCAAACAGTGGCGACGTTGCTGAGACAAACCAATCACTGTCTCCAGAAACACAGCGTCTTTTCCTTCTTTCGCATACATCATTATAAGACACTTCTTGAAATTACGAATCTCATCCCAAACATTGTCGTCAACACTTCTGCTGGCTGCCTCGTGCTGCATTGGCAGGATACAGCAATGGCCTGGGACAAGGGGCTGCTGTTGTGGTAGCATCAGATAAGTGAAGTTTGCAATGGAGACAACTAAGTGTTTCGGTCGCTTTGGGTTCTCAAAACAGAAGAGACATCGTTCTTGCTGAGTCATAATACGTTTCACACGGTTGTCCTTTTCAGGAATGTTACTGGACGATTCCCGCTTCCGGGACTTTTTGCTTGGAGCGTCTCCATAGTCATACTCATCATCAGCAGCTTGATTAGCAGTTTTGTACTGTTTGTTCTGCATTATGCTCTTGGCTAGATGCATATCCGTATTATCATCTTCATTCTTCCTTCTACCCGACATCTCTTTGACAGGATATCTAATGAGTAAGAAACAGAGGAATTTTAATATCAGAACGATTTAACAAAAAAAATAAAAATAAATAAGCTAAACATCTCAGCAAAAACTGTAAACTTACCTCACTACGGTTCTCATGGAGTGGTGGTTGGATGAATCGTCTCCAGCAGCTTGCTTTGCTTTTAGCCTCTCTGCTTCATCCTGTGAATATCAAGAGAATTGATTTCAGAAGTAAGCAGGTAAAACAGATGAACCAGTCATACTTAAGCAATGAGTTTGAAAAAGGACTCAGGCAAAAGGCAAGTAAACGATGTAGAATAAAAAAGTCACTGTCTCACCATAAGTTTCTGGGCTTCTTCAGGTTTCCCTTTCATACGGAGCTGAAAGGCTTTAGCAGCCAGTTGATTCACACTTATATTTTCCATACTGGGAAGAGTCCCTTCGCCATCCTTGTTGGTCTCTGACGGTAATGCTTTCTGCTCCACAACACTTCTGTGATCTCCACGAGTCTCTACGGGTGACACTGATACATTCTTCTGCTTGGAAAGCATTTCCTTCATGAAATTTCCGTCATTGGAAAACTTATTCAAGTGAGCTGCAGCTTCAGATATTAGCCTCGAGTCTTCGTTTCTGTGAGTTTGGCCCTTTCTCTTACCCCAGGATAAGGAAGGGTCAGTTTTGGGGGCTCTCAACACACGATGTTGCAGCGAGTCACCTTTCAAATACTCCCGATCATTACCCTATAAACATGTCATGAAGTCAGAATATAATCTGTCATACTTCCCAGTCTGAAACAGTACTCACCTTAAAGAACATCAAACCTAACATAAACAGTACCTTTTCAGAAATTCTTTCTGGTTTTTTTTCTGGATCTTTCTTTTCATTTTCCCCTCTTCTTCTATTATTTATGGCATTCAAATGGGCACGAGATGGAGCTGCTCTTTCAGATGCCACAGACTCAACAAGGTTACCAAGAGAACCCCATCGTTCTCCAGCAACCTGCATAACCATCAAATGATAAGGCAATACTCAAAAGCAAAAGAGACTAAATTAAAATCGTAAATATATATAAAACTTACCTCCTCAAGCCTTTGCCCTTCTCTCGCTGCCTGTTCTTTTGCACGCTTGAGTGCTTTTATTCTCCAACTCGCACCACCATCTCCAACAACCGAAGATGGTAAAAGCTGGTCTTTACCATGTTTTTTCTCAGATTCTTCCTCTGGATAACCGGTTCCATTGTCTTTCAAATAAGGATTTAGTTCCCTTGGGTTTACTTTAGTTACCTGTTCAAGGAACAAAAAAGAAGCATTAACTTAACTATCTATTATGGACCTGTTAGAAAGAAACTCCAAATCAAAATCCCCTCACCTCAGGTGCACTTTCCTCGAATTTCTCCTCTACATCTGAAGCAGGGTTTGGATCATCAGCCTTTCGAGTTGGCGGCAGCATCCAGTCAAGACCCATTTTCTTTCTTACAATATCTCCTTCGAGGGAGTCGTTGTCAACAGTCTCGCCATCTCCATCCTTAACAATCTTCTTCCCATCTCTCTTACTTCCTTCTCCCTTACGCTCCTTTCTATCATCATCCTTGTTCCTTCTTCTTCTATCTTTCCCACCTCTGGATTTCTCTTTTTCTCCTTCCGAACTATCATCATGCACCTAATAACCAAATAACAATATATTGCACTCAAGCCAGTCGTAACACACAACAAGAACAAAAAAAAACAGGATAAAATGAAACTAGTAACTTTACTTCATCACGAGGTATGATCTTTATTCCAGAAAACATGTTAAACAATATGCGTCGACGATCTCAGTGACTTCTTCCTGTTAAAGAATAATCAACAGACTTTCAAAAGGCAGAGCGAAGCTAACTTCAAACCTACACAAAGTAAGGAAACAGAACAACCAAAACATTAGATCATGTTCTAAACAAAAGAGCTATTTATTTCTTCAGTTTTATATACTCTTCAAACAACAACTCTAAAGTTTCGATATTTAAAATTCTGATCAGTAAGATTGAATCTGGGAAAGTTATGAGATTTGATAGATTACAGGAATTGCGCTAAACCTTGTATAGGGTCACTAGCTAGATGTTAGTAAAGCTTGAAGCAACGAGAATGAAACCAATTTTGATCATTTAGACTCTAAACGCTACTGGATGAGAGATGTTAAGCAAAACCCATAAACCAACTTCAATCGAAACGCACCCAAATTGGAGAACTGAAGAAACTAGAAAATAAGACAGAGAGCAATCTTAGCCAGCCAAAGGGGTCTCCTTTATCTTTGTTAATGAAGAAGGGAGAACTAATTAAGGAAAATTACCGGCAAAAAAAAAGAAGAAGAAGGCAGCTACGCCGGCGATGGAGGGTCTCTGATCGGAACAAGGGAAGCGATGTGCTCTGTTCGGATGATTTAGGGCTCCAGCAGAAAAATAAAAAACAATAATATGAAGAAATAAAAAAATACTTATTACTATTATGTTAACTATGGTTCGTGAACATTTGTTATTATTAAACCGGAAATTGTCTTAACCGTGTTTAAGTATTAAACGAATTGAGATTAGTCTCCATCGTTCTGATATGACAAAAGAGAGTTTAGACGTAGCATAACATAAGCTGAACATCGGACTGAGTTTAGAATTAGACATAAGTTAAGCTAAAAACTCTGGACTGAGTAATTCCAAAAACGGAACCGTGATTATAAACCGGGCGAAAACAATAAACCGGAAATTGGAATTTCGAGAAACCGGTCCATCATTTTCTGAGAATCCGATAATAGTCCTTGTTTCATCACAAGGCACTTCTTTCTTCCTCTCTCCTCCTCCTCCTCCTCCTACTAAGAAAATAAAATCATCATCGTCTTCATCTTCCATATCTATCAAGATCGATCCTGCTTGAGTTTCGTTTGCTAAACCGTCCTTCAATTTGTTCCAAGATTCTTAATTTTGCGGGCAGAGAGAGAGAGAGATGGACGCTGATTCCAAGAGATTTCTAGCTACGCTTCGATCCCGATCTGGTGAGAATTACAGTATAGCTTATTTCAACTTTGATTTAGAGCTTGTAGCCATCAAGAAATGAAAATTTTAATTAAAAATACAAACTTTTTATCAGTCTGATGCATATATCATGGTTTCTTGATTTTGTCTCAAGAAAATGTTTTTGATAGTTATGCTCAATTTTTTCCTAGCTTATTTCTTGCTCTAGTTTGAGTCATGTAAGAAAAGCTCTTGAACTTGTTGTGTTTGTGGAGCTGGAACTGGTAGAGATGTTTTTTGCTTCTAAATAAGACTGTGAAATTTGATGTTCCTATCTTATCTATAACAACAAAACAAGAAGGGTAGGTTCAATTTTTCTTAGTCCTCTCTTATTCATAGATCTTTAGGTATTTGGTTTTAAGTTGTTTCATTTGATGTTTAAGGTTGCTTTGTTGCTGAGAAAATGCAGGAAAATAACCTAAAAAAACATCTTTCTCTCTGGATCTAGAGTGATGTTACCTTTAAGCTTGTTCTGTATTAGAATTTTGTGTATTATTAAGTTGTGTCTTTGATTTCTTTTCTAAATTCATAAGTCTAGAATTTGGTTTTAGAGTTTTGATTAGAAAGGGAAACCATGATTCAGAAGGTTGTCTCTTGCAGTCTAGTTTTGGTTTTTTTCGTTTCATATTGTTTGTTTCTTGTCTAGGTGAATTATTTTATGCTTTGGCAAGATCATTCTCGTAATTTTATATGATCTTTTTTGTATTTAAAAAATGCAGAAATGTTAATGGGCTTTGAAGAAATAGATGGAGATGATGTTTTCCAGGAGGAGTTTGCTTGCCCGTTCTGTGCAGAATCGTTTGATATCATTGGTTTGTGTTGTCACATAGATGATGAACATACTTTAGAGTCAAAGAACGCGGTATTGCTCTCTCGATGTTTTCTTTCATGCAATTCTTTTACATCGATAATGTTTTAAACAATCAAATCCGTTGTTTTGCAGGTATGTCCTGTTTGCTCTCTAAAAGTGGGAGTTGATATCGTAGCACACATAACACTTCACCATGGAAGTTTATTTAAGATATCCTTTTTTTCCAATGAATACACATATAACTTAACCATATTCTCTTAGTTCTTACCACATTGCTCTGTTGAATTCCTTAATGAGAGTTTTACTTGCAGCGAAAGAGGAAGTCACGAAAAAGCGGTACCAATTCGACACTTTCATTTCTTCGGAAAGAGCTAAGAGAAGGAGATCTACAGAGGTTGTTAGGATTTACTTCTCGTAATGGTTCTGTTCCTCCACCAAGTGGAACTCCTGATCCTCTAGTGTCGTCATTTATATCACCTACACGATCGCAGAGTTCTCCTGTGACACGCCAAACCAAAAAAGTATCCGAGGAGAAACATATCGAGCGGTATAGTTTCTACATCAGCTTCTTTATTAGTTTTTTTTTTAGTGTTTTGAGAAGGTTTAGTCCTTGATTAGCATTTGGACTTGTTCAGCAAGAGGCAAGTGTGCATCTCACCCGTCTCATCAAAAGACCGAGAAGAGAGGAGGCATAAGTCAGAGTTCGTTCAGAGGCTCTTGTCATCAGCCATTTTCGATGAGGTCTGATCAAAAAGCAAATGCAAAGATTGAGAGAACGCAGAGGAACTAATTCTGCAGAACCAGACTTCAGAGAATCTGGTATATATCTGAACCTCTGTGTTGTGTTAACAGAACCCACAAACACATTTTCATTGGAATCTTGATTCAACTGTGTGTAGGTTTGGAGAAAAAAAACAGTGGATGTGATGAGAAGAAGAAGACGGAGAAGAGCAAGATGCAGCTATGTTATCTATATCTATGTATTGTGTATGCTTGAAGTAATAAACCAGAAGAAGATGCTACTTATAATACATTGCGGAGAACTATGTTTTCTATAAAGTTTATTAAGTCATTGAAAAAGTAAGATAAGAGGAAGAAGAATAAGTTCTCTCGTCTGTAGCATATAATCCAATATGTTATGTATTGTGTCTTATGAAATAAAAAGATGTTCACTCTTGTAAGCTAGTTAAAAGTGTATTTGAGAAACCACGTATGGCGTATGAACATCTGTTGATGATGGTGGTCTACAATGTTTAGGGTTAATGATTTAGCCATGTTGTTTTTAGTACTAGGGTTTTGGTAGTCAATGTTTAGAGTAAGACTTACGGCTGGGTAAAAGACTAAAGGTTCTTGAAAACCGAATCATAGAATAACCCGGAAAAAAAAAATTATTTTATTGAACGGAATCAAGGTCGAAGAACTGTGGAAAACCGAACTAAACTAACCAAAAATAATATGTTTAACTTAAAATTGTTATAAAAAATTATTGATTTTGTAGTGAATAAAAATATAAATAATAATTTATATAGGTAAAAAGATTGGGATACCCAATAAAAGTGAGACAGACACAAAGAGTTATAACTTCTTTGTAATTGAAGTTTGTAATGGATTCGATCGATTATATAGAAGTAAAAAAGTAAGTTTCTATATATGTATAGTAATGGTGGGGTTCACACAAAATAATAATAAATGCATAACTTTATACAAATGCGCATCATTTGTTGATATTATAGACGTCTTTTTTTTCTGACTTTCACAACACTCTCCCTTGGAGACCATTGTTACTATGTCTCTTGCGTAATGTCTTTTGTTGCTTCGTTAAAAACCTTTCTAGGAAAACCCAATGGAAAAAACCTTAGTAAGATAAAAAAAAAGTACAACCTCGCAAGCTCCCCCTCGACTAATCAGGATCTCATCTTACAAGTCTTGTTGACGACGCATTCCAATGTTATGGACATGTTTCCTGAACATAGTCGTGGCTAATGATTTTGTGAAGAGATCTGCAGAATTCTCGGATGAACGAACATATCTTACTTCAATGTCTTTATTCTTCACGAGTTCTTGGATGTATGAAAAGAACTTTGGAGGGATATGTTTGGTTCTATCACTTTTGATATACCCTTCCTTTGTTTGAGTAACACATGCATTATTGTCTTCATATAAGATAATTGGCTATGTATTATGACGAATTCTGCTACTTGATTTAATGTGTCGACTTATCAAACTTAGCCACACACATTCTCTACTTGCTTCATGAAGTGCATTAATTTCAGCATGATTCGAAGAAGTAGCTACAAGCGCCTGTTTCTGAGAACGTCGTGATATAGCAGTGCCTCCAATCGTGAACATGTATCCTGTTTGTGAACGAGTTTTGTGTGGATCAGATAGATATCCTGTATCTGCAAAACCAATCATTTGGCCATTTAAATTGTTATGATAAAATAATCCTAAGTCAATAGCCCCATGAAGGTAACGAAAAACAAGTTTAATTCTATTCCAATGTCTTCATGTAGGAAACGTGCTAAATCTAACCAAAAGATTAATTGAAAATGAAATATCAGGTCGAGTGCAATATGCAAGATACATAAGGGCTACAATTGCACTTAGATACTGTACTTCAAGACCAAGTATCTCTTCATTTTCCTTAGCTGGTCGGAAAGGATCACTTTCAACATTTAGTGATCTGACGACCATTGGAGTATTGAGAGGAGTTGCCTTATCCATATTAAAAAAATTTAACATTCTTTTAGTGTATGTGAATTGATGCACAAATATACCCTTTTGAGTATGCTCAATTTGTTGACTAAGACAAAACTTTGTTTGTCTGAGATCTTTCATCTCAAATTCCCCTTTTAAATAGTTTGTTGCTTTTTGTATTTCCTGTTGAGTCCCGATTATATTAAAATCATCAACATATACTGCGATTCTCACAAATCCGGAGTTTGTTTTCTTGATGAAAACACATGGGCATATAGGATCATTCACATATCCTTCTTTTGTTAAATGCTCACTGAGACGATTATACCACATAGGTCCAGACTGCTTTAACCCATAGAATGATCTTTGCAACTTTATTGCACATAACTCTTTGGATTTAGCTTTTAATGCTTCAGGCATATTAAATTCATCAGGAACTGTCATATAAATATCAATATGTAATGATCCATATAATTATGTTGTAACGACATCCATGAGACGCATCTCTAGATTTTTGCCAGCTGCTAGACTCATTAGAAATCTAAACGTTATTGCATCTATAACGGGGGAATATGTTTCCTCCTAATCAATCCCAAATATTTGAGAAAATCCTTGAGCTACAAGATGAGCCTTATATCTAGTAATTTCATTTTTTTTCAATTCGTTTTCTTACAAATACCCACTTGTATCCAACCGGTCTCACATTTTCAGGCGTGAGTACAATAGGTCCGAATACATTTTGTTTCTTAAGTGAGTCAAGTTCGACTTGTATTGCATCTTTCCATTTTGTCCAGTCATGTCTCTTTTGACATTCATATACAGACTTTGGTTCTGGATCCTCATTTTCCTCATCTATTTCCCTTGAAACAAGGTACGAGAAATGTCATTAACATCATCGATTTAATTTCGATTCCATATTTTTCCAGTATGGATATAGTTGATAGAAATCTAATGATTTTCTTCAGGCTCATGATGCTCAATACTTTCATTAGACCCATGATTCGTTTCTTCCAAAATGCTTTCTGCTATTTTGGGCATATCATGCTTTTCAACTTCCTTTTGTTTTCTAGGATTTTTATCTTTAGAACAAACTGGCCTGCCACGCTTCAAGGGTGTTCTAGACTCTTGTGTATCGTCTGCTTTTCCACGTTCTTGTGGTATTTCAATTCTACCAGGAACATTTGCAGTTGGTATATAAAATTTGGTTACCGTTTTTGGTATCAGAAAATGCATCATGAAGTTGATTCACAATACTCTGCGTATGCATGGTTCGTCGAACTTCTATTTCATACTGCTTTGTAGGAGGATCAAGGTGTAACAAAGATGGTACACACCATTTGATATTTTTTCCTACTTGTTTATTTTCTCTCCCTAGAACCGGGAAAACTATCTCATCAAAATGACAATCGGCAAAACGTGTCGTAAAGACATTACCAGTCTATGGTTCTAGGTATCTTATAATTGATGAAGAATCACAACCAATATACATACTCAACCTTCTTTGTGGTCCCATCTTTGTACATTGTGGAGGTGCTATAGGCACATATACCACACAACCAAAAATCCTTAGATGAGATATATTTGGTTCCCGACTAAATGCAAACTGCAAAGGGGAATACTTATGATATGTGTTTGGTCTTATTCGAATAAGTTCTTCTGCATGCAAGATGACATGCCCCCATACACAGGTTGGAAGTTTTGATCTCATGATCAATGGTCTTGCAATCAATTGCAGACGTTTGATTAATGATTCTGCCAAACCATTTTGTGTATGAACATGAGCTAAAAGATGTTTAACTTCAATTCATGTTACCATGCAATAATCATTAAATGCTTGGGATGTGAATTCACCAAAGTTGTCTGGTCTAACTCTTTTAATAGGATAATCAGAGAAGTGAGCTCTTAATTTGATAATCTGAGTTAGAAATCTCGCAAATGCCAAATTTCGAGATGACAATAGACAAACATGTGACCATCTGCTAGATGCATTAATCAACACCATATAATAGTGGAATGGTCCACATGGTGGATGTATCGCTCCACATATATCGCCTTGAATTCGTTCAAGGAACTTTGGTGATTCTTTCTCAATTTTGGTTGGCGATGGTCTTATGATCAATTTTCTAAGAGAACACGCTTCACATGTCATTTTATTCCCCTGATATATCTCATTACTTTTGAGTGAATGACCATGTGAGCTCTCTATAATTTTTTGCATCATTGTAGTGTCTGGGTGACCAAAGCGATCATGCCATAATGTGAAATCTTCTGGATTTCTTTTGATCACAAGATGCAATTATATTACATCTATATAAGTATGATGCAAACTAGAAGGAAGTTCTGGAAATTTTCAAACACATGCCTTTTTCCAAATTTATTAGAAGTTATATACATACACTTCTTTCCATTCTCAGTGGTCAACTGAGTTTCATATCCTTGAAGGTATATGTCTTTGAAACTCAACAAATTCCTTTTAGAATTCGGAGAATGTAAGACATTCTTTATGTAAAACTTTGTTCCATTAGGCAATACTAAATTAGCTTTGCTACTTCCTTCAATCAAGTCTGTAGGACTTAATATTGTATTGACAATAATTTTTGTCTGTTTAAACTCAGAGAAAAATCTCTTATGTCTTAGAATAGTGTGTGTAGTTCCACTATCTGGTATAAAAAATTATTTCATATCTTTCCTTGTAATTGTTTTGTTCGTATCTTCATCCATTTCTGCAATAAACATAAACGTTAATAATATAAGTAAATTTCATTCATAGAGAAACATATAATGATTATACATTATCTTATTTAAGAAACAACATTATTTTGAAAACAACTGAAATATATAATATTTATATAATGACATTATTGGAGACTACTATTCTCACTACAAGCATTTTAATTATCTGCATGAACGGTCTCATTAATCTTGTCCACTGTTAATAGTGCCATAATCAAATCCAAAAATTTGGTGTACTCGCATAACATATATAGTTCTCGCTGGGTCATGTGGTCTTTATGGAATGTGGTATGCGTTTCCTCAATAATCTGAGATTCAATGATGATATCACCATAGTATTTCAGTTTAGCCACAATTTTCAACATAGCGGAATTATAATTTATCACATTATCAAAGTCTTGGAACTTTAAACTTTTCCATTCATCCCAAATAAGTGGGAGAGTTATGGCTCTTTGATGATCAAATCGATCTTTTAAAGATTTCCAAATCTCTTTCTGATCTTTTATGTGTACATAATCACATATGACACTCTCATCGAGATGTCTTAAAATAAAGATCACCGATTTTGTTTTTTCTTCAACCGTAGAAGTATTATTCTCTTTTCTTGTTTTTATTAAGCCAAGAGATTTTAAATGTAGTTCGACGTGGGCAATCCAAGATATATAACTAGCCAATGTGATGTCTAGAGCCGAAAATTGAAGCTTCTCACTATTTGCCATTAGTTATCTAAACACAAAAGCGAATAAATATCATTAGTATGATAACTTTATTTATTTTAAAATACATCATTTATTTTATAATGCAAGCGATTACAAAGAACACAAATGCATAGAAAAGTAAACTGATGTTAATGGTAAACTCTTCGTGGGTAAATTCTCCAACGAAGAGACCATAAATACAAGTAATAATTGCAATTTAACAAACAATTAAAAACAGGCTAATCATTTTCCAAAATGAAAACTTAAACAACTTTCTTTACAAATTTTTATGAAGAGTGATGCGATTTTAGATGAATGAAAATATGAAAATATGAGTGTATTCATAGATTGAAAATTACTGTTCATAACCGTTTGAAAAGTGTAAGATTTTTGTAATTTTTTCTCAGTACCGTTGGTGAAAAGTATTAAACATAAAATAAATCATAAATTGAACGATCAATCATTTAAAATTTAGCAATTTCGAGATATATATTAATACACTGGTGGCTTAGCCTCCTTATACATTAACCATAATATATATATAATTTAACAGCAATATTATGGTGAAGGAGTCATCCACATTATCGGCGGCTGAGCTATCCATTGTTATGGTGCGTTAAGCAACTATTACAATAATTACTTATTGAGGCGGAATACCTCCCACTATAGTAACAAATAAATAATGGTGTTTGAACAACCACGTAAATTTTAACTAGGCGACATACCGTCTGGTCGAATAACATATAGAGTATAATGACATATATATTATAAATATTATAAATATATAATTATAACCCACCGTAGAGTGATCGTACTGATAACGTGTTATAAAAAGTGTGATTCTGTGGTGAATGAAAATATAAATAATAGTGAGAAATTTATACCCGGAGAAGGATCGAGATATTGAATAAAAGAGAGACGAAGAGAGAAAGAGCTATAACTTCTTTGTAATTGAAGTTTGTAATGTATTCGTGTTTTACAACGATCGAATTTGATCGTTTATATAGAAGTAAAAAAGTAAGTTACTATGTGTGCATAGGAACAGTGGGATCCATATAAAATAATAATAAATGCATAATGTTATAGACATGCGCATCATTTGTTTGACATTGTATACGTCTTCTTTTCTGACTTTCACTACAAAATTGTATATTTAAATATATATATATATATATATATATTAAAAGTATGCTATATTGATTAATATCAGTTATTCATTTTTTAATTTTATAATTTATCAGTAAAAAACAAAGTTAAACCAAACCATGATATAATATGATTCCGTATGGGGTATATTTTGTAGAACCTAAAATACCAACAAAGAAAACAAACTGGGAACCAAACCAAAATACAATTATTTTCCAAAATCCAAAACTCGAATAAACTGACTGGATTAACCAAAAAGTTTTGTGTTGCTATCTTTAATCCCATTGGCATCATGTAAGAATATTCTAATTGATTTCTAATTACTACATTATAATTTATAAGTTATATTTTTTCTCACGTAGATATACTTTATCAAGCTCTTAGTACACATAGGGTCTATAATAAAATCAGGAAATTTTTATAGAAAATAAAATCATATTCCGAGTAGCAAACAAAATTTCAACAAATTCCCAAGTCTCTATATATACACGCACTAGTAGTCTTAAACAATTTCAATACAACAAGACTAATCGTTCTAGTACATCTCGACCAAGGAGAGAATCAAAATCTTTAATCATGATGAAGAACACAATCATGGCTTTGTTAATTGTGGCATTGTCACTAATTGGGTTAGTTCGTACTTCATCTCTTTACGAGGTTGGAGACTCCAACGGATGGACAACAACGATGGGTCTTGATTATTACAAGACATGGTCTTCTTCAAAAAATTTCTACGTCGGTGATATACTCCTCTTTCAATACAACGAGACTCTCCACAATGTGATGGAAGTGAGTTCCCAAGATTTCGAGTTGTGCAATCCTAAATCCCCTCTGACTATATACCAGTCACAGAATGAAGCAGTTTACCTTAACCCAACCGGTCACTACTACTTCATATGTGGTGTGCCTGGTCATTGCGAATCTGGTCAGAAGCTTGACGTCCTAGTTGTGGATCCTATTAATGAATCAAACAGTCCTAAGAGCATGGGCATTGGTGAGGGACAAATTTTGGTCCCTCAAATATAATAATTTTATTTTTAGAGTTTCTTAAATTTGGTATGAGCATTGGTGTCCCTTAGAATTGGTCCCCTGAAAAAATAATAATATTTTAATTTAAAAAAATTAGTTAGTTAAATGAATAAGTAAAAACATATTAAAGTTTTAATTATAATTAAAAATATAACATTGACATTAAAAACATAAGAAAATTACAAAGTTACAAAAACTTGAAAAAAAAACAGAATATACAATAAACTATTNAAAGAGTGTACGAAAGAGGAAAAGAGTGTACCAAAGAGGAAAAGAGTTTAAGAAGATGAGGAAAAGAGTGTAGCATAGAGAAATAGAAGTTTAAGATGAGGAACATAAGTCGTTCTCAAAGAAAACGACTTGGAAGATGAAAGATACAGAAGATACATAGAAGATGATGGAGAAAAATTGAAGGCTGGTTGGTGTTTAAAAGAGCACATCGTTCTCAAGTAATAACTTAACAATCATAATGACCTATCCACCAACTACCTAAGTCTAATCACAATTTATGACAACTTATAAAAAACCAAAGCATTATACTAGCAAGCTGTTCACCACTAATATTCGCTCCTTTTTATCAGACTTCAATCATCAACTACACTATCCTTTATACTAGCAAGCTGTTTACCAATCATATTAACTTGTTTATCAAATCAATTTATGATACCGCAACAAAGACCACAACAAAGACCACTACAAACACCACTATAAAAACCACTAAAAAAACCACTACAGAGACAACAACAACGACCACTACAAAGACAACCACAGCAATTACAAAACCGAGTCCACCAAACAACAATATATGGACATGTCTGTAGCTAAAGGAATCGATTATTTACCTCTTACTCGATGATTGTTGCTACTGCCTCCCGTTATGTGTGGCTTTCTCCAGGTGACGCTGAGGAAACTCATGAAAAACAAACAATTGCAAGGTTATACTCGATTTAGCATAAAAGAATCCACATAATCAATACAAACTGACAACAATCTTAACAGACAAAGCCATAAACTCGGACAGTCAACTAGCTAAACCCATAAACATAAACCAAAAACCTAATTATAACAAAAAATTGACACACTCAACCATCGATACCAAAAAAATAATCCAATACCCTAAATCGAAACAAAAATCAGAGAGATCATATATCTAAAAACACATAGTAAACTAACCAAACAAATTCCCGAAACCCTAAATCGCGAAAGGAACATAAACCCTAAATCGAATCCCACAAAAAATTTCTCAAATCTATCGAATCCCACATATAATTGCCCTAACCTATCGAATCCCACAAACAATTTCCCTATTCTATCGAATCCCCCAAACAATTTCCCTTTACCCTAAATAAAAAAAAAATCATAAAACCCTAAATCGAGATTCCATCAAAATCGTTCTTCAATTTACAACACATACCTCTTACAATTGGATATCTTGGAAGATGATATACTAAGTGAGGCCTTCGCGTTGCAAATCTTCACTTTGATGGAGGCGATCCAAAGTTTTTGATTAATCGTCGTTGCGATACAGAGAGAGTAAAGAGAGAGAGTGCGAAAGATAAAATGAAT
This sequence comes from Camelina sativa, assembly GCF_000633955.1. Classification (NCBI taxonomy): domain Eukaryota; kingdom Viridiplantae; phylum Streptophyta; class Magnoliopsida; order Brassicales; family Brassicaceae; genus Camelina; species Camelina sativa. The sequence goes on along the minus strand of NC_025701.1, from coordinate 34,754,046 downwards.
TGATCGGTCGAGTTTTTTTTCCTTTCACCCTACAAATAAAACAACATCCTATTAAAGGATGACACGTGTCCTGAGGGACGCATATAAATTGTCCCGTTTTTAGGAACGTTTCTTTGTATAATATATGATTTCGATTTAAATCAATCGTTTTAATTAAGTGGGACGGACGAAGGACGGTGCGATGCACATGCTCTAAGCCTTCAGAGGATCCTCTTGAGGTTCTTCCAGTAGATGATGCAACGATCGCAACACTTCCTAACAATGCGGCATCAGATCCTTGTCGGTGGAATGGTTTAAGCATGCTCTTCTTATTTCTCCTATAAACCCTGTTCTTCTTTGNNNNTTTTTTTTTTTTTTTTTTTTTTTTTTTTTTTTGGTTTTTTAGGGTTGATAGTTCTATCTACTTAAATGTTTATTTTTTTTTTCTTCCTATTAATCTGGTACCGGATAACCGATAATTTTTTATTGATTTAAAATATATGAACTTTTAAATTCAAAAAAAAAAAATTGATGGTTATGATTTGTAGTATTATTTGCGGAAAAAATGTCAAAGAAAATAAGGCACTTAAAATAATGAAAAATATGCTTTACTTTTCAAATTTCATTCAAAATTTAAATATTTAATTTATCTTTAAAATGATGTGCCAAAAATAATTTGTTTGATCGACGTTAACTGTGTTAATGACTATTGTAAGTTCTATTCCCATGCCCACATAAACCTAAATTCATAACTCCAACTTCTAGGATCCCTTACAAATTTGTAGGTCAAGAATTGTTTTATGGTTCTGAATCAGATATACATATTCCAAGTGTTATATATTCAGATCATTCACACTTGTTTCCAAATAAATGGGTCGAAAGTCGAAACTAAAGCCATGATAAGTATGATCAAATATATTTTAGGAAAGGAAATCATAATTTGAGTAAGAAACCAATTTATGTCTGTAAATTTTTTTACCTTACCTTTCATTCGTAATATCTCTTCGGCCTATAAGACCAACCTTGAATTACATTGTTTTTAGAGCTATTTGGTGTTTTAGTACATTTTACAAACATAATTGTAAAACTAGTACAATTACTATTTACAATTGGAGAATACCATGTTGACCACTATTTGCAACTGTTCGATTCTCTTTTTTGTCATCCCCTAACATACATAATTACCTTCACGACATTATTCCTCTTTTCTCCTTTTTTATTTATTTTTTTATTTTTCAAATAATTGTTAATATAACTTTTTTTTAGAAAACTTCTTAGAAACAGAAAAAACTATATTTTTTTCTTTACAATTTGATATGAATTTTGTTTAATATTTTTAAATATATTATATTATTCGTACATTATTTTAAGTATACAGACATTTGTAATTATACAGATTTTTGTATACTTAAAATAGTGTACGAATTAAACATATTATATATGTACACTTGATAATATGTACGAACATTTGTACTCTTAATAATGTATGGATAATATAATATATAAAATATATTACTTTCGTACACTTGATAATGTGTATAGACATTTGTACTCTTAATATTGTGTACGGATAATATAATATATGAAATTATATTTAAAATAATCAAACAAAATGCATATCAACTAATAGAGGAAAAAACATAGATTTTTGTGTATCTAAAACATTAAAAAAAAAGAATTACAACAACTAATTCTTTAGTTATTAGAATTTACGGGTTATGTTTAAATATAAAAAAAGAATAAAATAAAATAATAGAGAGAAAGAGGGAGAGAACGTGGCCCACATTCCATTTCTCCTGTTCCTTCCCTCTCTCCTCTTCCTTCACTCTCTCCTCTTTCTTCCGCAAAACAATCGACCAGGGGCAAACCAGTAATCAAATCCAAATGTCCCTGACCACAATTTTTTCTATCTCTTACCACCTCTATCTCACAAACCCTCTTTTTCCAATTATGAATAGTAATTGTACTAGTTTTACAATTATGTTTGTAAAACGTACTAAAACAAAAACACACCCTTGTTTTTAATATAATGCAAATCGGGTCAATAGACAATAGCTTAAGGTTTTTGTCATGCCTTCTATTCAGCAAGCACCTTCACCAAAAGTTAAACCTTGTTCTTCATGTAATCAAAATCCTTCTTAGATGGCTCCATCCCGGCCCTTCTCATCAAACTGCTGCCACAATCTCAACCGCCTCAAACTTTATGATATTTGGTTATTTTTGTGTAAAAATATTTATATTTACGATTTTTTTTTTGGCTCAAAACTACTTTATATTAACCAAAAAAGATTACACCTTGTCTGATTCCACATGAGATTGAATCCAAGATAGCAAAATAAAGTATAACTTAGGAATGTAATTCGTAAACTAAAGAGCTTTCTTGGCTATTCTATCCGCCACCCCATTTCTTTTTCTATGCGTGAAAACTACTTTTGCTTCTTCAAACCAAGGGAGAAGGCGCTTAGATTTCTTGAATAATCGGTGCAAAGTGGGGCACATCCGTTCCTTGATTGATGATTGACACTAGTTGCTGTGAATCTGATTCAAATATGGTTTTCCCATAATTGAATCTGGACAAAGAGAGAACTGCCCATCTCAAAGCAAGCTCGGCTTCCAAAACCGAATTGGTTCTCGGTATATCTCTTGCTCCCATCCATGGCGCTTGCGTCACAGAGTTTTTTAGCACCCAGCCTATACCGTAGTTCACCCTCTCAGCATTCCAAGCTCCATTGGTGTTGCACTTAACTCATTGGCTCAGAGGTTTTTGCCATCCACCCCGTCCTACTGGATTTGGCATTGTTGTGAGTGTATGCGGGGATAATTGTTCTTCTTTGCTGGCCCTCCATTCCCTTTCATCTTCCTCGGTTCTTCGGATTAGCTTTGGAGAATTATACTCCCTTCCTTTAAACAATAGATCATTTCTACTTGTCCAACGCCGCCACCGAATCCAGGGAGCTAGTTTGCTCTCTCCATTCCATTGGTGGTGAAAATGGCTAAGATTGAAGATGTTATAGACATTCTGGTTTGTAGAGTCTGACCATTCTCCCTCAAATTGCGTCGGGATTGATGAGATAACCCAAACCAATATAGCAAAATAGCATTTAAAGAGCATGTGATTTACCGTTTCTATGTTCCCCGAATATCTCATGCATGAGCCATCCTTTGCAAGGTCCCAATGGGATAGATTTTTTGCCACTGATAAACAATAACTAAGGCAGCACCATAGGAAATGTTATACCTTTGGAGATGTGTCTAATTGCCATGTCTGGTGAAACAGAGGATTGATGTTTGGTTGAGTGATATCCTGCAACTGCCTCCACTTAGCAATAATCTCACCCAATAGCAAGATTTGACTGAGTATAAGCCATGTTTCGAGTAGTCCCAGGTGAATCTGTCTGTCATTTCCTTGCCTCATGAGCGGAGTTCCATGATGCTCTGACAGATTTCTTCTGGCAAACACTCAAAATCAGCTCCTCTTTCCATTCTCTGTCGTTGTTATCTAATATATCACTTACATGTTGGAGAGAAGATATTTGTGAATACTGGTTCGGATGCACCATTTTCACCAAGTTTATAGCTTTTGCGGGTTTCGATTGCAACCACGGAGTGTTCCACATGCCAACATCTTTTCCACTTCTGATGACTGCCCTGACCCCTTTTTTCATCAATTCTTGAGCTTCATAGAAGCTTCTCCAAGCAATGGAGGGTCTGGAACCTAGAGAAGCATTGAATGGGTCAAATTTTCTTACATACCTGCTTTTGTAGACTTTGGCCATCAAGGAATCTTTCTGAGTGATCATTCGCCATAATTTTTTTCCTAGTAAGGCGATGTTGTAGGCTTCAATGTCTTTGAATCCTATACCATCTTGTGGCTTTTTGGCTTACTTAGCTGATCCCATGCTTTCCAATGCTTGCGCTTAGAGTCTTTGTTATTTCTCCACCAGAAGTCGGCCATGAGTGATGATAGTTTTTAGACATATTGTTTTTGGGAGCTGGAAGCATGCCATTGTTTGAGTGGGAAGAACCATTGCAACCGCTTTGAGTAGTACTTCTTTACCTCTTGGTGAGAGGAAATTATTTTGCCATCCCGAGACCTTTTGGTGGATAACCCATAGACGATACTTTGGATCCTCCAAAAGATTCTGGCAACCCCAAGTAAACTTCATGCCCCCCCCCCTCTCTTGATCTATCCCCAACTTTTGCGTAATTCCCTATCTTCTATCCTTAGGGATGAGTTTGCCAGATGTGATACTAGATTTATGGTAATTAATTCTCTATCCAGACGCTAGGTTGTACTCTTCTATTATTCTGATGATCAGATCAAGTTCCTCACTTTTTTTTATAGTATAACATATTGTCATCATCAAATATCAGGTGGGTAATGGATGGAGCTTTCCTTGCTACCTTTGCCAATAATTTGTTTTGCTTCTGCAATCTGTAACATTTTGATCAATATTTTTGTGCAAATGACAAAAAGGTACGGAGAAAGAGGATTCCCTTTCTTAGCCTTATTGTCGGGGTTATCTCCCTCTATAGAGTTCCATTGATCAGTATTTGATACTTCACTAATCTCACTGGTTATATTTACAAATTTATAATTGTAATTTTGGTAATTGGGTTATATCAAGTCTAAGTATAATCTATATATACATTTTTTGGAAACATTTATAAAATAAATCCTGAAGTTGGCACTTATTTACAGGCATGACATTGACATTAAATAATTAATTTAATAAACAAATTAATTCTACTTATATTTGATTTTTTATAGAAACTAAGTGTTTTAAAATATAACAAACATAATTGTAAATGTATACATAATTTATTTCCTTATTTTATAAGGAGGTGAGTAAGAAGTATTGTTCTTTAAAAATTTGAAAAACTGATTTAATAAAAAGTGATTTTTAGCCTCACATACTATATTTTACTTTCACGGGTTTCGTATGATGAGTTTTTGCGGATTAAAAATCTTTGAACATGTTGCGTGATTCGCCTAGCATAGCGGGTTTGGACTATAGAACCAACACTAAAACTATTAGTTTATTTCATATACTATAGATTTGTAGTCATAGTTTGGAAAATTAACTTATAAATTATTTAGTATATGAACTACAAAATATTACACATACTACAACATATTCTTAATATTCCAAAAAATAAAATAAAATTGTATACACATAAATATATACACTAACATACCATATAAGCATACACCTTTGTTTAATTATAGAAAAAAACTAAGTGTTTTAAAATTTTATATTTTATCTAATAACAAATTTAATGTAATTAGGTTATAAATTATATACAACGTAAGAAGAAAAAAAACATTCTAAACAAAATTATAAATTAATTAGATAAAATTTAATTAATTAGAAATTTAAAAATTAAATAAATTAAAAATTATTATTTAAAATATATTAATTTATAATTTAATCGAGCGGACTACCGCGCGATGAAAACCTATTAATATACAGTATTGGACTATATTTTGGATATATCATGTATCCGTTCTCCATTGGCTATCGTATCGGTCCTTATGTTTAAGATCTATCGGTTATTTCGTTGATTTTGGCTCGGTTTGGTTCCTTTTTCTGGTTAGGGTATATTGCCAAAGACTATCACTTTCCCGGACGACGCAGACACAAAGCCTCCGGTCTCGTCGGAGATTCTAGTGAACCACGATTCACCTTAATCCTCTCTCGTTCTGTGTTTGGTATGGTTTCTTCCTCAATCTTTTCACTGCAAGTTTCAATCTTTTAGTTCTGATTGCATAGAAACCTCAAACTTGTTTTAGATCAGATTGAGAATGTTGTGCAGATTTTAACTTCTTTGTTGTAAATTTTGGATCTTTTGCTAATTAGTTAACACCTCTTTTGAAGCTAGAAACTGGGTTTATCGAAATCGAGGGGTTTTGTTGAAATTATAAAAATTCCGATGGCGGATTCTCAAATGGGACCTGGTGCTCCCATTACTCTACAAGAGTTGTACCCTTCTTCTCCGTTTTACAAGGAAGCTGTTTCACTCAGAGTTACAGGAATGTAAGTTTCTGCTTTCTCTGATTTCCAAAAAAAAGTCATGAACTTGAGAGAGATTGTACCAATGTAATAATGAGAATGATCTTGCAGGTTGAGAGGATACTCAGTTGAAACAGCTATAGGAGTTATTGAAGATGGAGGGAGAAGTCTCAAAATCAATACTCAAAACCTAAGAGATGTTAGTTTCAGGGTTGGTTCAATCTACCAGTTCATTGGAGAGTTACACATTGAACAATCTAATAATGAGGTTAGTTGTTTTAGAGAGTGTTTTCATTAGGAACTTAATGTATTTGCCTGTGTTCTAAAGACAGAACCTGAGTATTAGATTAGTATAAAACGATTCTCTTTTCTTGTTTGTGTCGTGTGTTTGCGGATATGCCAAAAGGTGAACAAAGATAGGTTATGGGACGTCAGTTTTACCAAATGGCAAATCTTTAGTTATCTTCACTCAGAAATGGTTTATGGTAGTAGCCTAGTAGGATGTTAAATTTTCGAATATGAACTAGTATCTAAGCCTTTCGGGTATATCTAACGTACATGGAACATTTGGTTTCCCAAGATTAGACAACTTATGTATACTATGAAAGTTCTGATATTCATGAGCAAGAGGTCTTAACATTGATATTCCTCGTCTCTTCTTTAAAATCAGAAACGTTGTAAATGTTCTATTGAGTTTTAGTTAGCAGTACTGGTACCCATCTCAGGCTGAACTTTGTGTTTCAAACTGATAATATTGTCTTTGAAAGCTAACCAATCTGAAAACTGATTTATATAACATTTCTTTAGGCGATCTTGCAGGCTCGAACAGGAAGAAATGTGGATGGAATCGATATGAACCTCTACCGTAAGACAGTTGAACTCCTAAGACAATTTCTAAAAGAAGAAGGCAACAGCAATATGGTTGAATGAGGCTCTAATGATCAGTTACCATCCAAGTAACATAACCCACCCACGATAACATATCTTCTTATCTTTTTGTTCACTTGTAGATGAATCTTAGAATTGGTGGATTTGTTTTGGTCAGTTGGTTAATATGAGCAATGTTCTCAAAAGAATGTGTTTGAATTTGGTTAACCGGTATGAAATCCGGTTTGGTAAGTTGGTTAGCTCAAGCAATTCCGTTTTGATAAATATGACGTATATTAAATTCTTTATTATATAGCATATATAATTAGTACTAGTGTTATAACAATTGAGACTACCGAAGTAGTATGATTTTCTTGCCACTAGATTCATAACTATTAACTAAATAATAAATCCCCTACTGTCTTAGTTGACCATGAGCTTCGGCGGCTAGAGATGTTGGCAAAGTCATCTAGTGGTATTAAAATTATAGAGTCAATTAGATTGTAAGCAATGTTAACGATTAGAGACTTCAAGTTAATTAATAAACCTTAAACAAAGAAGCATGATCTTTTGGTGTGAAACGGACTCAGTGTTTGGTGTAGAACCTTATCAACTAAATCAACACCCCAAAATTTGACCCTAATTTAGCATTCCAAACTCACTAAACCAACAACCTCTCTTGTCTCGTAGCCACTAGGTTGTTAACTGTATTTGCTGATTAATCCAACTTTTTTATTATTTGGAGGATTGTGATCACGTAGATGGTCTTTATTGGCGGCGACGGAGGGGTTGTTTTGCTCGTTCAAGTTGTGCTTGCTCTTATAGTTGTTGTTTACTTTCCTTACACATTTAGAAAGAAAATCAAATGAAATTGATGCACTCAAGAAGCTTTGAAAGTTGTACTCTTAAAGTTAATATATGTTTTAGTGCGGTGATCTAAACTCTTTTGCGTATACGTATACAGTAAAACCTCTATAAATTAATACTCTATAAATTAATAAACACTATAAATTAATAAATTTTACTAGTCCCAAGTCGGGACAGTGTAAAAATTAACAAAATTCGATAAGATAATAAGATAATATTTTTTTTGAAATCCCCATGTAAAATATAGTCCCAATAATATCATAAATTAATAATCATATAAATATATATATATATATATATGCTGATATAGTAAAGTATGTTTCTCTTAAACCTTATATATATAAAAAAAATTGTTATGTTGTATCTTCAAACTATAATGATATAAAATATTCTATAACATTTCATAAAACAGCTAAAACTTTTTAAAATTTTCAATTTCTAAATATGCATCATTTACATTTTTATAGTTTGATAGACTATTAAAATACGAGAATTGATATTCTTATTCATAAATTTGAATATTTATATCATATGTATAAATGAATTTGTCTATAATATTTGTAATTCATTGTCAGTAATATTTTTTAATTATTTCAAATTCAATTCTAATACCATAAAATTTACAACATCCAAAATTCTAATCTTATTTTGCAAAAATTGTCTCAATTCATAGTTTTTTAAAAAATAAACAATTAAAATTATACCTATAAATTAATAATTATTAATTTACACTATAAAATAATAATTATTAATTTATAGATAAATTAATATCACTATAAATTAATAAAATGTTTTGGTCCCAACATTATTAATTTATAGAGGTTTTACTGTATGTTGATTCTATGAAAAGAAAATTTATAATATGTTGAATAGATTTGGATTCGTTAGAAAGTAGAAACTTACTTGGATTGGTACAAAAACCTAATTACACAAACATACTTGTTCCCACAGCCGTTCCTAAGTTTTTGAGGGCCACTAGCAAATGAAAAAAATTGGTTGCTAGATCCCAAATTCTCCAAGAAAGATTATTACCATGGGACTAAAAGACAACTTTCTATAAAATAGGACCGAAAAAATCTTATAAAATATACGGTCGCAAGCAGCTGATTCATGAGCATAGCCTTTGGACCAGCTCTGCTTGTTGCCCTAACGATTAAGCACATAAACAACACACTTACATCGAAAACAACCAATAAATTCCTCCCAATCCATCCTACACATCCCAATCCCACATTTGTCATCCCAATCCCTAGAAAAGCTCAAAATCACCTAATTAATTCGGATTAATGACGAAATCTGGGCAAAAAGCAACACCACACAACCAACGTACTTCCCTCTCCTCCTACATGCCACTCTTTTCTCTTTCCTTCCAAGAGAGACCAACACAACTCTCTCATCTCCTTCTATAGGAAATGAAACGGTTTGGAAGGGAATCACTAAACCGGAGAGGCGTCATTCTTTTATAGGAAGACTTTAAGATTCCTCCAAAGCCACACTAAACAGGAGAAATAAATTAAATTAAAGTGATCAACCTTAAACGTTGATGTTGTCGATTGACATCTCCTTTATGTCGCTAGACACCAAACACACAACTTGTTTCCGGGTTACGAACGTTACATAATGTCATGTCACAATGTTTCAAAATTGTTTTTGTAGTTTCTTGAAATCTATATTATGTAACATACTAGATTTATAATCTGCGCGTTCCGCAAGACTAGAATTTTTTAATTATTAATATAAACTGTTGAATATAATTATAATTATTCAATATGAAAATATAAATCTAAATAGATGTCAAATTAATTTTATTAAGTGATATATAACTTATCTAATTCTTTTTACATTTTTTACAATTAATTCTTTCTTTATTTTCCCGTATACATGCGTCATCTATTGCATCTACTCTTTTTCACATTCTATTATCTCACTTATAATATATTGATTATGAAGATATATCATAACTATTTTTTATCTTCCAATACTTTTTTTTATCGGTTGAGTGATCATTACTTACTAACGTAGACGTAGAAGATTTTTAAAAATATACCCACTCTTTGTGGCAAAGTTTCTTTAACAGTGTTATATACTATACATCAGTTTTGCAACCTAGTAGTAAAATTCATAATTGAACTCGTTTTTATCCACAAACATCATATTATAACATCAAATATTACATTTTATCTTAACTGTTTGACAAAAAAAAATTATGTTCACATATATAATTTTTTTGCTTTAAAATATGTATAGTCTACTTTGGTCTATATAGTGTTCTTTTGTTTTGATTCTCCTAAATCTACAAACTCATAAGATTACTCTAACTTTTAAATATGTGTATTTATCCAAAACTATAATTGTTTTTAAAATTTAGTTAAAATTCTACAATCTACCACTAATTTTATAATTGTTAATATTACAAATAGTTTTTTTTCAAATTCATTCTTAGTATTTTTCACTATTTTTTTTTGGTGTGTGTGATGTTCAGAATAGAGTTTCTTTAATATGTTTTATTTCAAGTAACCTTCTACATTTCTCTTAAATATATACATTCTTTCAATTTTTGAGCACTTGATTATTATTTTATCTTTTTTATATATCTTTGTTTATGTAATCTCTATTCACATTTTACTTTGATATTTTTTGTATTTTTTTTTTCATTTTGTTTTTGGTTTATATTTTAGTTTAATTATTTAAAATGATTTTTTTAATAATCAGAAAATATTACACAAATAAGTGAATTAATTGATGCATTTGCTTTAGATTTTATGTTCTTTGATGATGTGAATTAATTTATTAAAATTGAAAATAAGAATTGATGAGGTGGAAGGAAGGAGAAGCTAGAAAAACTAACTTTATATCTATAGATAGATTATAGCATAATGATTTTACCTTTAACAAAAAAAAATTAATGATTTTACAGATAATAATATGTAATTTTCAGTTTCTTTTTGGATACGAATTTTGAAATCAGCTAAAATTTCTATCATATATCTAAATATAAACAAAATTGTCTAATATTACAATATTATGAAATATAACTTAAGATATTGATTGATCATAATGATAATATATCCAACAAATTTTCTTTGACCATATATACACTCATAAATGCCAAATTTTAAGTTCTCATTATGATCATTACATGTAAATATTTACATAGTCATAAATGTAAAAGATCTTTTGCCAAAAAAAAAAAATTGACAAGAAACGAAAATTTATTAATGATAATACAAAATATTGAAGACTAAAAGTTATATAAATAGAACCTATCTCTCTTTTTATTTATCACTCAATAGAAGCTATCTCTAAGATCCAAGAAATAAATCATTTGAATTGCTCTATATAGTTTATAGAAGAAATTACTATGTGTAGTACTAAAGCTTTGGTGATTTGTTTCCTTGTAATAATACTTGCAGTTTCGTTGTCTAACAATAACGTTTTGGCTTCAGGTATATTTAAAGTTTGATTTGGTTATTTTGAAAATTAGTAGTGATCATTTCAAAAGATCTCAAGATATATATATATATATATATAATTGGTATTGACAATGCTTTTATTTGATTTATATATATATATATATATTTATATAGACATGCATTAAAAAGTTTCCTTAAAATTATATTATTTGGACATGTTTTATAAAAAGAGTTACACCTGTTTTATATCGATTATGTTCAATATATATGTGGACTTGTATAGATGGACGGATCAAGAATTTTGATGTTGACCATTGCGATACTCGGTGTTACGGAAAGGATGAATGTATGAACTACTGTATTCAAGCTGGATTTAGAAGTGGAGAATGTGGTTCTCTTTGTATTCCATGTCCTATCAAATGTTGTTGCCAAAAGTAGTGAAATTACTTATATATCTTCTCTTTCAAGATTGACGATTCTAGCTTTACATTTATTATTTTTAAGTTATTGGACTTGTATCTTGTTTTACATATAAATGCAATGAAATAAAAAAACAGTTTTTAATAATAAATAATTTCCTCTTGAAATCTGTGTATTAGAGAATGTATCACGGGGTAAATCCTAATTGAAAGGAAAAACTCTTGACAAGCTGCAAAATATAATAACATTAATTAGTTTTATTGGTGGTCAAAAATAAACAAATTTGATAGATGAGGATATAGTTAACTACTAATTGTTTGACATTCATGATTGGTTTTGACTATATATCATTAATTTTCTTATATACTACATCACTATGAAGATGTTGGGAGAGATGGAAAACTCTTTCTCTTTGTAATTATCATCAAAATAAAAAGGAAAACTCAATACAATATGTTAAATGTTAAGGTCATGCACTTAATGTCATCACCGCTGCGTTTTAGTGGCCTTCTTTTTCCTTAGGAAATAACGAAGAAAAGCAATAATAATTTGTCAAATAGGGGGTATGGTAGGGAGGTCCCTCCAATAGGAAATGAATTTCCCAGAAATGCCTTTATAAAAAAATAGAAAATTAACAATTGTATGATAACATATACATCTGTTGATAAATTTTATAAATTATTTAAGTTTACAAAATGTGTGAAAAAATATGATTTTTGGAATGCAATTGTGATATTAGATAATCTATATTTATTCTTAAGACAGTTGAAAGTAGTCCTGGGCAAATAAACCGAACTGAATGGACCGAACCGAAATTTCGGTTTCGGTTCGGGTATGGATAGTGGACAATAACCGATTGGATAGTGTTTTAATTATCCATGGATATCGGTTATTAACCGAACCGAACCGATATCCATTCGGTTATCCGAATTAAATCGAACACGTACTAAAATTATGTTTTAGCCGAGAATCGAACCTGAGACCTCTACAAACTGTAGTGTGCAACATGGTCACTGCGCCACATTGAAGTTTTAGCTTTGTATTACGTGTTAATTTATATAAGGTAATAAAAAGTAAACTAAAAAACCATATATATTTAAACAACAATACCAAAATATTTGAAATAAATCAAATATGAGGAAGTTTTTAGACATATTTGTTAAAATATAATCAAATTTTATTTAAATAATATTTTAAAAATTTATATTACACTATTTTGGATATCCGGAACCGAACCGAAAATAATCGAAACCGAACCGAACCCGAATCGAAATAGTAAATTAACCGAACGGATAATAAACTTCTATATCCAAACTAACCAGAACCGAATTGATATATCCGAAACCGAACCAAATACCCGAACGCCCAAGACTAGTTGAAAGCCTGCAACTGCTACAAGCTATCATGTTCGAAAACTATACCATGTGTTTGTGGAAACGTAATGGTAAATTACACCAAAATAAATATTGGTCCTGTTCAGTATGATGTCGTTGTGACTCTTTCCATCAATCAAAATTAAAATGTGCACGTGACCAAATAAATGGTAGTGAATGACAATACTGTCGTTGTGACTATTTTTATAGAAGTTGCCAGTGTGATCATATATCGCCAGAAAAACGGTGATAGTTAAAACGATCGTTGCAATTCTTTTTTTAATAGAAACGGCAACTTATGTCTGGGATTTAAACTCCAGCTATGTTAATTTTTTAGTTGTGGAAAGTGGTCGCTGCGACCATGTACAAAAAGGCCCTTATCTTCCACATTAATGTATTTTTTCATGTTATTGGTAAAATGAAAAAAAAAATGTTATTGGTAAAATGATTCTTAAAAAATGATTCATTAAGTATATTTATTCTCTTTTATAATCGTTTCTCATGAAAAAATTGATTAATCATTGTTCTCTTCTATATTTCAACCACATTTTTCACATTCCTAATTTATTTTATACATAACTTTTTTTTGGCAATAAATTTTATTTCAGTAAAACAAAATTAGAAAAATGTTAAAATATTCTCCACTTTTAAAACTGGTTTGAAAATCATCCGTTTTTTATGGACTTTTTATTTTAGTTATCAAATTTTGTACACCAAGACATTTTAGTCTTACTGTTAATTGACTTGTTAAAATTTTTTTTGGAATTTTATCATCTACTATAAAAAGTTGTTATAATTTTGAACTGTATTTTTTATAAGAGTTTAAAAAAAAAAAAAATCCATACTTCATCACTGTTTTCAAAACTTACAACGTCAATTCATTCAAGGTATGACGGTAAGTAAGTCTTCACAACTGAATCAGTTGATTTGGCATTTCTCGAAGTCTGGGAAATATTCAGTCAAATCGGGATATAGACTAGCTCGAGAGGTGGTCGAGGAAGTTGAGTTTGGTCCTACATGTACAGCTCTTCGAGCACATGTATGGCAAGTTAAGGTCGTACCAAAGGTTAAAAAATTTCTGTGACAACTCGCGTCCGGTACACTTCATGTAATAGATCGACTTGTCCATCGCGGTATCCAGTGTTATTTACAGTGTAAGAGATGTGATTCTGGGGTTGAGACAGTTAATCATGCTTTATTTGAGTGTCCCGTTCGTGTGAAGTTTGTGAGTTATTTCCAAATTTCGTAGCGCCAGGGGTTTTCCCTTATAAATCGATGTATTCGAATTTGGATTTTATTTTCTGGCGGGCGGCTTCTTTGCTAGGTGATCCGGATCAAGCCCACTGGTTACCTTGGCTTCTATGGTCGATCTGGAAAGCTCGTAACAAAAAAGTTTTCCAAGGCATAATGGTCGATCCAAATGATATTTTTGATCAGGCTTTAACTGATAAAACGACTTGGGAGGAGGCTTCCACCATTGATGGAAATACATCGGACCCGTCCCAATCTTTCGTTGATCGGGATCGCTCGCCTCGCTGTCAGTTTGATGGTTTTTGGAAGGCTTCTGATATTCACTCAGGACTGGAATGGTGGTGCTGCAATGAAGCGGAACAGACCTTAGTTTTAGGTGCAAAGTGTATTCGACAATGCTTATCCCCTCTTCACTCAGAGTTGGATTCTTTTATGTGGGCTATGGAATGTATTCTTTTTGGAGGACTAATTTGTCAGTGCTTCGAGAAAGATAGTGTTGAGCTTCTTGCGATGGTCTATAGCCCTGAAGATTGGCCGGCCTTTTCTAGCCATTTGGAGGATTTCTGTGTGCTCAAGGCGGCGTTCCCACTATTCTCACTCACTCAGATTTTACGGGCGTCAAACATCAAGGCAGATTGTCTAGATCGATCATCGCAATCTCTTCTTTCTGAAACTTCATTTGTAAATTCTTACCGCGGTTTGGGCAACCAACCGTGAGTTTTTTTTAATTTAATTCAATGTATGGTTGAAAAAAAAAATTCATAATGTCAAATATTCTAGAAATGGTAAAGAATACACTAACTAAATAAATGAGAATAATGCTGGATATATATGATTTGTTTATTCTTCAGTTCAATAGATAACGTGCCAAACTTGTAACCTTAATAGAAAGTCCACTAATCATACTATTACCCTTTATAAAAATAAAGGGAAAAAGCCAAAAAAATACCTCATCTATTTTTTATTTAAATGTTTAATACTTGGTCTTTTTTTGTTGGAAGAATAATATCCAGATTAATAAAAACGTGTCATTTAATACCTAAAGAATTAAATGTTGCCATTTGCCTACTTACGATTTCTTAAAAAAAATCCAGTTTTACCCCTATTCATTTCTATTATTTATTAATTTATAAATAACATTAAATTAATTTTTAATTTTTGCATAAAAATGGAATTGTTAATATTTCATTTTACCACTATTTTATTTCTTTTAATTCAAAACAGAGTTCTATTTTATTTCTTTAATTATTTTTAATATTACATTTAATTAAAATAGAAAAACTCAAATAAATTAATCAGAAGAAGAACTATGATTGTTCAAAACCGTTATCGACTTTGTTCTTTTTTTTTCTAATCGTTATTGACTTTGTTTTGTCCTTTTTTCAGCAAAAATGATTTATATTATTGAATGGGAATAATCATTATACAATTGGTTTGAGAGCCAGACAGGATGTGAAAAACACCCTGAATAGAAAATATTCAAATGACAACCAAATGTAGCTAAATAGTGAGCAATATTATTACAATCTCTAGGAGCAAAAACAAATTTAGCCTTTTTGAATTTAGATGACCATGCTTTGATATCTCAAGCGATGTTATACACTGATATATCAACCTGTTTGTCATTGAGTATTGCAGTGAGGGTCTCATTATCTCCTTCAAACATAACATTTGTTTGGCCTCTAATCCAGCTTTGTTGTGCCGCCGCTAATAAGGCCTTTGCTTCAGCTTGTAAAGGTGATGATGCATAACCTAATATCGAAGCCCCCAATCCTTGGGAAACACCATCTTGATCTTTGAGTATCAATCCACATTTAACTTGATTAGTTGTGTAGTCGAAACTGGCATCATATATACATTTAATATATGGCTTTGGAGGTTTTTTTCATGTATGTTTTGTTTGTATCCTGTTCTGAACGCTTCTGTGATGGTTGTTTTTGTGAATCGAGATCCATTCTCGATTGTTTGATTGAGCACGAAGAAGAGTGGTATTCAGGTTATCTTGAATCCCTTCTAAACAAGAGTGTTTCTACTTTTCCAAAGATGCCATAGTAGCCAAAATGGTAACAGTTTCATATTAGGTGTATTTGTGGGAGAATTATGATAATGAGCCAATGCTACAATGAAAGATTCAGCATTTGTATATGAGGTGTATAGTAATGAAGCAGGAACTTTAAATATTTGCCAGACTGATTCAGCATAAGGACACAGGAAAAAGATATGTTCTATTGTTTCGTCGGCTTGAAAACATCTGGGACAGATTGGATCCAAGTCCACGAGTGTTTAGCCGTGTAAGGGTAGGTAAAGATTTAGATAGGATGCGCCAAATAAAATGTTTGAGTTTAAGAATAATATTCAGCTTCCAAATTTTCCTTTTTAGTTCAGGGGATCCATGGGGAACAGGTGGCAGATTATTTGGTTGATTCGGATTATGCATTGATAGCCAGTATCCTGATCGAACTGTGTAATCACCATTTTTGTTGTAATTCCATATTATTTTGTCATGGATAGTGGATTGTGGGAGATATGTATTTGTAAGAAGTTCTTGATCTTCATCGGATATGACTTCCTGAATCTTCTCTGTATTCCAATACTTGTTTTCTCCCTGTGTGACGATAAGATCAGAGACATGAACGAAATCTCACTGTAATTCCCAAGCATTAATCAGCTGCAAGATTCTGAAGTTTTGAAACCCAAATCAGAAATTTTGAACTGAGATATACAAAAAGAAGTAAGTTGTTTTGCGTTCTCTGTCACGTGAGGTGGAAGCTGTAATGCGGCTGTACCGGTGGAAGCTCTATGAATCTTTGAATTGATTTGTGAAGCATCGGTGATGGAGTTAACCCCATCGTCGCCACACTGTTGCTTCGATCAGATTTGGGCGATTTCGGCGATTTCGGCTGGACCGACGGCAAAATCAAAGGCTCGTTGGTCGGATCCAACAAAATAAAAAGATAGATGAGTGAGGGAAGAGACATGTAAGAAAGAGACAGATTGGTCGAGATAAAGGGATTGATAGCCTCTCGTCGTTTTTCTTCTCCCACACAATTTCAGTTTTAGGGTTTATGTGTATTTGGGAATTTGGACATTAATCAGATCGGGATTTGGTTTGGTTTGATAATTATTGGATTTTTTTTTCTTATTCACGAAACATAGAGAAATCTTAAAAATTTTTTTTAAAAATTTTGGAGAAAATAAAATATAAATATTTTTTGAATTAAAAGAAATGAAATAGTGATATAATGAAATATTAATAACAATTATATTTGTTTATTTAAAAACATAAAATTAATTTAGTTTTATTTATAAATTAATAATTAATAGAAATGAGTAGGGTTAAAACTGGAATTTATTTTTTGTTAAGAAATCGTAAGTAGGAAAATAACAACATTTAATTATTGAGGTATTAAATTACATGTTCTTATTAATCTGGGTATTATTCTTCCAACTTTTGACCAGGTATTAAACGTTCAAATAAAAAATAGATAAAGTATTTTTTGGCTTTTTTCCCTAAAAATAAAAAGGAAAAACACAACATACAAATATTAAATATCCAAATAAAAAATAGATGAGGTATTTTTTGGCTTTTCCTTAAAAAAAAAAAAGAAAAACACGACATAACGACATGTTTTGCTTTTTCTTTTCACCTTTTTTTTTTTTTTTTTTTTTTTGAAAAAGGGCTTAAAGAGGGAAAACTTCATTTGTAAAAAAGGCTTTTTTTCACCTTTCTTTTATTGTCATCTTTCATAATTGTAATAACTATTAGATACGTCCGAAGAGTTTCTAAAATTCGAATTTCCAAAATTAATTATCTGATATCCCACCTCTAAAACAAGGTTTAGTCAAAATTAGAATTTTTTTTGTTTTCACATCAACTATTATTAAAGATATTTATTTCAAATACCAAGACAAATAGCAAGTTAAAATCTATTCAATTTCAAATATTTATTACTGCCCATGCAGCACTCAACATTTTCAAATCCTTAAAATTAAAGTATTATATATATATAATACAATATTATATATATATATATAATACAATATTATATATATAATACAATATTATAAATTTGGGTACCTTAAATCTTAATTAAGATTTAAACAAGGACTATAGGACTTGTCAAAGATCAACTATTCAGATAAATCAGGTCTATTTTTAAGTTTAGTACTACTGAAAATGAATGAGAGTTTTAAGACTTAAGTTTGTTAGGAAAAAAACTAAACTTGTAAAATATGATATTTTAAAAAATGTTCCTAGTGGACGAGAGAATCGAAAAGTATGTCTCAAACAAGTCATATAGTCCTTGAAAAGTAGTCGTATGTCTCTTCCGCGTTAGCTTTTCTCTTTTGGTCCAACAACCAAAGGCTTTTTTTTACTTTCTAAGTTTTTAAGCTTCCAAATGAATAAAATAATATTGACCAACGGTCCAAAATAGTCAGCAGAAATATGCTCATCATCACTATATATACTCACCATCTCTATCTCCAACTCCAAGCAAAACTCATCTCCACACTTACAAAAAAAATTAGAGCAAATCACAAAACGAAACTCTTGCCTTCTTATTAACTTCTTACTAAAAAAAAAACAGAAGAAGATGTTGTTACCAGAAGCATGCGTAGCCAATATTCTTGCCTTCACATCTCCGGCGGATACATTCTCATCGTCAGAAGTCTCTTCAGTTTTCCGGTTAGCCGGAGACTCCGACTTCGTATGGGAAAGATTTCTTCCTTCCGGTTACAAAAGCCTACTCTCTCAATCTACTGACCATCATCAAAGTTTCTTGTCTAAAAAGGAGATTTATCGATGTTTCTGCGATTCCATTCTCATCGACAATGCTCGAAAGGTTCGTTTTATATGAGTTAAAACTTTGAACTTAAAAATTTTGAATTCTTATTAATTTACTGGAACTAATAATATCTTCTTTTACGATACAATTTCAGCTGTTCAAGATCAATAAGATTACCGGGAAGATTTCATACATTTTATCAGCACGAGATATTTCCATAACTCATAGTGACCATTCATCTTACTGGTCTTGGAGCCATGTCTCAGNTTTTTTTTTTTTTTTTTTTTTTTTTTTTTTTTTTTTTTTTTTTTTTTTTTCTGAACATAACTATTTTTTGCTTTGTTAACATGTCTCGAAAATGTTTTATTTTTAATTAATTTCTATTAACAATATTTGTTTTAAACAATTTCAGATTTTCGGAGTCAGCTGAACTTATAACAACCGATCGATTAGAAGTCAAGGGTAAAATCCAAACCGGATTTTTATCACCAAACACAAAATACGGAGCATATGTCATAATGAAAGTAACTAAAGGCGCTTACGGACTAGACCTAGTTCCGGCGGAGACTTCGGTTAATTCCAAGAATGGTCAAATTAGTAAGAGTGCAACTTATCTAAGTTGCTTGGATGAGAAGAAACAACAAATGAAGCGACTGTTTTACGGAAACCGAGAAGAGCGAATCGCCATGAACGTGGAGGCGGTGGGTGGGGACGGGAAAAGGAGAGAGCCAAAAGGTAGAGACGACGTTTGGATGGAGATTGAGTTAGGAGAGTTTGAGACACGAGAAGGAGAAAATGATGAGGTCATTATGAGTCTCACGGAGGTGAAAGGATATCAACTCAAAGGTGGCATTGTGATAGATGGTATTGAAGTGAGGCCTAAATCACTGGATTAGGATCAAGATTATTATGGAGCCCGGGTCTAATTCTTTAATTGTAAAGATGAAAGTAACTACGGGGTTTGTGTCTTAGTAAACTGAATTTATTTATTTATTTTTGGCTGCGACCACTATTCTTTATTTATTCACTGTTATTGTGCACGTTCAAAGAGTAGAAATTTCAAGTTTTTAATTATTTGGCTCGTTGAAGATTAGTGTACAAGCTTGAGTGGGACATTCCCTCTGAGACTTGAGATCTGACATGTCAAGAATATGATAAGATCAAGTTAACTATAATAATACGAATTGGAGGCTACGTACATTTAGGTATATATAGAATTAGGTAGTTAGATATAAGATGGTCATGCCGTTTGTCATTATTAGGCCGTTAGAGAAAATTCGGCAGAGAAAAAAAGTGTGTTCATAATGTTAGTGGTGCGATGTTATCATCAGATTGTGAAAGCCTCATGACATGGATACTCTCGCATCAATATCCATATCCTTGTAGTATTCTTATTTCTTTTTTTTAAGTATATATATGTCAATGTTTATATATGAAGGACATGAATCACGCGCGTATGCATGCATAGATTTTGATGATAACTACCGGCCAAGAAAATTTCACATTTGTAAGAGTGCGTTATGACATGGTTTTTATCTCACGACACGTTTAGGTTGTCGATGGAGTCTTTCATGTTACTCTCAAACTTTCTCTCGAGCTCAATAGAATGTGGTACTCAACTTCAGCATAGGAACAGCAACTTAGATACGACAAGACCAGCAACATTTCGCTTATGTTGATCTCTTCCATGAATGGAGAATTTTTGTCATAACCTTTTTGGTGCATTTCTCATTGGTGTTGAGACATGCATGAGGATGTGCTTCGTGGTTGTCAAGATTATATCATTTGAGATCTGTGTGAAATTGTATTCGTTACTATATATACATATATATATATATATATAATAGCCGTAGGGCCTAGATGACGAAAAAAATACTATACTATTAAATATATATATATATATATATAATGTCACATGTATGGGTTCATGAGAAAGTGACCCGACACACCGTTTTATAGATAAAATACAAGGTACAAAAGTTATGTTCGCTTCAAGGAGTCAACCTTCCAAAAGGAGGGGCTAAAGTAACCCGACCCACCGTGTTATATATGGTCAAACGCAATGGCGCATGATTTGTCAACAGTCAAACACTAGTTGAATTCACTGTAACGACTACTATAATGTCATTCTTTTCCGGAAATAACCAAGAAAAAATATACTAGTAATTTGTCAAATTGGGTAATGATGACTTTAAGGCAATCGCCAATGTATTTGGGGTTCCGGCCAACAGCAAAAACAATATCTTAAACATGTTAACTTAGATGATACTAAAAGATTTGTCCAAAAAAAAAAAAAAAAAAAAA
>NC_025701.1:34690582-34732606 GCF_000633955.1 Camelina sativa | reverse complement strand
AAAAAAAAAAAAAAAAAAAGATGATACTAAAAGAAAGAAAATACGAATCATAAAATTTTACAATCTAATTTGGAGATTTAGATATTTGTGTGCGGGTTCATTTCTGTCTTTCTTTTTGTTTTTGTGGTTTTTGAAAATTTTATCTTTGAAAATACTTGAGTTGTTTTGTACAATGTAATAATAGTCTATATTTGTCATAATGATAGTCAATATAATAAGGACTTTTGGAAATATGCAACTCCAACACCTTAATTTTTTTTTTTTTGTTGTTCGATGCTTAGATAAACACCTTAAATTAGCCTTGGCATTTTCTTCTTCGTCGTAAATTGTCACTTCTCAATTTCGTATTAAAAATATCGAATGCGATTGAATGAGACTTCGGATATTAAAAACAATAATTTCAACCATTGGAAATAAAATTTATAGCGTGATATAAAAATTCCTTCCGTTAGCTTTCAACCCAACCAAACTTGAATTAAGAGGTTATTCTATTATTTCTCAAAAACAAGTGGTGTGATAAGAAAAATATCTAATGGTATATAGAAAAAAAAAACTAAAGTTCTATATTTTATATATTCGAAAAAATAACTCGTAGTCTCTTGCCTCTAATTTAGTTTCTTATTCTGTACGTGTATTGCAGTGTCCAACTCTAAAAACTAAAAAGTGTATATCATCAATTTTGACAATTGTTTCGGAGATTTTTGCTCAAATAAATAATGGTATATCACCAATTACGAGAAGCCAATATATTATATTTTATTAATATAAATTTTGGTTTTCAAAATTACTCATTAATAAAATTGTGACACATGTCAAATAGCGATAAAATTTTGACACGTGTCAGTTCTAAATTTACTAAAATAATTAAATAAAAACAAAAAAGTAAAAATTCTAAACCTATTGTAAAAAGGAAATTTATGTATCATCAATATTTGTTTATTTCTTTTTTAATATTTTAATATAATTATGTCGTAGTATTTTAAGATTTTAGTTAAATTTGATTTTCTAATAAAAAATTCATGTTGATTCAAAATTAAATATATATATATATTTTCTTTGAGTTAGTGATATGTTTTTTTATCGGCTGTTAAGGATATGTAACATCAATATTTATTTAATAATATAAAAAATTATATACTATATATATTTTTTAAAATTATTTCAAGTTAATTGTCTTTCAATTTTTCAAATTTTATTGGGTCGGTCATAACATTGCAATTGTGTAGATATATTTTTTTATTCCAAAATATTTTTTAAGTAAACAATTTTAGTGTTAATGAAATTATCACAAATAAATTTTAGTGGTGAAAAGAACTATATCAAAGTGAAAGTAAAAGGACGAAAATTGGTTTAATTGTTTATAGAGACATTTTATAGATGGTGATAAAGAGCATACTATAACAATTAAATATTTTTGGGTATAAGAATACATTATTAGTGGTAAAACATTAAGTAAAATTGTATGTGGATGTTAATAAGATGACGCTTTGATGAAGTTAAACATTTTGTGAATAAGTTGTGGAACGTTTTCGAAATTTGACAATAGTAATATTACGAATATTTGAAAAAATTTTGGTGGCTGATAATTTAGCTTTAGATTATTGTAATAATTATTTTTAGAATAGAAAAATATAAATTAATATATTAAAGTAAAAAAAAAATTAAGTAAAAATATTTGTATATTTACTTCTGGAAAATATATTTCACTTATAACAAAATATTAATATATTCTTATAAACTTTGTTTTATTGGACAGATTTAAAATTCGCACATGCGGATCCTAATCTAGTATATATATATTAGTAGTCTCAATCATAATATTTAGTTTTAATAAACGAAAGTGTAATATCATACACAACTACACTTGCAAATATGGATATGTAAATATGTGAATTTATTAATTTATGATTAACCAAATGTAAAATTTCAGTGTTGTATTATCTAAATTCAGAAAGTTTCTTCATTTTTTTTTGTAGTGGATTCTTTTAGTTAATTTGTTAGATAAGAATATTTAAAACTTCTAACTTTTTAAGATATCAAAACTGTATAGTATGTCGTAAAAGATAAACTATCTTAATAGATGAGGATATAACTGATTAGTTAATTAATCTATTTTGACATGCATAGAATGTTTGATTATATTAGATCACTTGTCCAATAATAACACTTTCGCTTTGTGACTAAAAAGGGAAAACTCAACAAATTCACGAGGCATCTTTTGTTTAACATAGATAAATGAGAATTACCACCGGCGTATCGGTATTGATCTTATATAATAAGACGTACGTCAACACTAGTTAATTTTAACAAAAGTCATCACCGACGCGTTTAAACGTCCTTTGTTTCCTTAGGAAACAACGAGGAAAAATTTAACAAATTTTTCAAATAGAACGTGTACAACTAGTTGAATTCTTGATCAGGTTTGTACATCTTTTCGAACCAAAGACCAAAACATTTTATATGATCTCCTTCTAAATGTCACATGCACTGACAATCTTTTAACTTTGTTTAGAGTTTTTACCGATTGAGTTATTGATTGCTTGATCAACATAAGTATTGTTGAACTTGTCATAATCCGTATTTCTCAACTCCCGAAACATACAATACTATAGTTCTTTAACTGATGTCCCCTTCTTCTGGTATATACTAAATTTCATTAAAACGTTTTGTTACAAAAGATTGTCAAATAAATCATAACTTTACTTTTTTTTTTTTTTTTGAGAAACAAATTTTAATAAATTTATCAATCATAACTTTACTTGCATCTAAAAGAATATAATCTGGGGATTCAATCTGACCAATCTGAATATCTGATCTAAGCTAGAACAACTCCAAAAGAGGTATCGGTCTTGTATAAACCATTTTAGAGTTGAGGAAAAAAAAAAAAAACCATTTTAGAGTTGATGTGAATTTTTTATTTTTTTATTTTATCCTCAAGATTGTTTGGTTTTAAATACGGAACTGTTAACAAATTAAAATATACTTGGTCTCGTATTATATTTGGTCTCGTAACTCACAAGTCTCTTAAACGTTTTAATTGTCAACGTACATATAGCACAATTTCCTCTTGCGCGTGAACTTTCTCTTTTGGAATGCCAATCTTTTACTTTTGGCAAACGCTTTAATATTTAAATCGATATATTTGACCATTGGTCCAAAATGGTCAGTAGAAATATGCCAAACATCACTATATATAGTTACAACTTACAAAAATCAAATCAAATCCCATAACCAGAAAACAAAATTCTGAAAACTCAGTACCGTTCTCTTTCTTAAAATTATTTGACCAGAACAAAGAAGAAGATGATGTTACCAGAAGCATGCGTAGCCAATATTCTTGCCTTCACTTCTCCAGCAGATGTATTATCGTCGTCGGAGGTCTCTTCGGTTTTCCGGTTAGCCGGAGACTCCGACTTCGTATGGGAAAAATTTCTACCTTCCGGTTACAAAGGCCTACTCTCTCAATCTACTGACCATCATCAAAGTTTCTTGTCGAAAAAGGAGATTTATCGATGTTTCTGCGATTCCATTCTCATCGACAATGCTCGAAAGGTTCGTTTTATATGAGTTAATTTAAGGTATAAACAAGGACTTCTGTTTTAGTCTACTTGAACTAATAATATTTTCTTATATGATGCAACTTCAGCTATTCAAGATCAATAAATTTTCGGGGAAAATTTCCTACATTTTATCAGCAAGAGATATGTCCATAACTCATAGTGACCATTCATCTTACTGGTCTTGGAGCAATGTCTCAGATTCTAGGTCAAATTTTTAATATCTTTTCTCAAAATGACTATTTAATTATGCTTATTGCTTAGTGTACATGTATAGTAAATGTTTCACTTCCAAATAATTATTACTAAATATATATTTTAAAATTTTCAGATTTTCAGAGTCAGCCGAACTTATAACAACTGATCGATTGGAAATCATTGGTAAAATCCAAACCGGAGTTTTATCACCGAACACAAGATACGGAGCATATCTGATAATGAAAGTAACCAAAGGCGCTTACGGACTAGACCTAGTTCCGGCGGAGACTTCAGTTAAATCCAAGAATGGTCAAGATAGTAATAGTGCAACTTATCTATGTTGCTTGGATGAGAAGAAACAACAAATGAAGCGGCTGTTTTACGGAAACCGAGAAGAGCGAATGGCCACGACAGTTGAGGCGGTTAGCGGGGACGGGAAAAGGAGAGAGCCGAAAGGTAGAGACGACGGGTGGATGGAGATTGAGTTAGGAGAGTTTGAGACACGAGAAGGAGAAGATGATGAGATCATTATGAGTCTCACGGAGGTAAAAGGGTATCAACTAAAAGGTGGCATTGTGATCGATGGTATTGAAGTCAGACCTGAATCCCTGAACTAAGATCAAGATGCTAAAAGCTACGCCCTGAAGTCTCACGATATGCGAACTGTTAAAAGAACGGAAGAAACTGATTTTATTTATTTATTTGTGTATTATTGTGAACAGTTTTTNTTTTTTTTTTTTTTTTTTTTTTTTTGTCAACTGATACTATAAAACTTGGAATGATACATGGTGAATTACAATTTAGTCGGCGGAAAATAAAAATATTCTCAGAGTCTAAAGCCCAAAATAGAGAAACTATTTATAGTATCAGTTGGCGGAAACTATTTTATACTAAGTCGACGAACAAACATAAGTTTCCAGGGACTTAAAACGAAACTAAGGTAAAAATTACAGAGTAGAGAAATTAAACCCAAAAAAATTATGAACCCTTAAAATAAAGAATTAGGCAACAAGGCATAACCCCTTACACAATCCACTAGTCTTAGGCTGCAAGATTAACTCTTCTCCCTAAACACTTGGATGAGAACAACAAGGATGCCCACGGCCAATCCCAAGCTAAGAACAACCACCTCCTATCATGATGAGAACCAATCTCTAGAAACAGAACCAAAGATTTCATAACCCGACAAGCAAAGACTCGAAACATTTCCGAATGCGACGATGACGACAACAACGTCCAGAATCGTCTGTGTAAAAGCCTTACAAAAAGCAATCAGATCTCAACAGATATGCAAAGCAATGACAAGGAGCGCAGCCTAATCTCTCGATAAAACCAAACTCAAAAGAGCACGATGAAGGAATGAAGAAGTTATCAACCACAACGAACAAACAACCAAGAGAAGAGCCAACTGTAAACAACTAAGACTAGCATAACTTCTAACAAACCGAAGCCTAAGCTTAGAAAGGGAATCAACCATAGCTAGGTGAATCAAAGGCTGGAAAAGAAGACCAAGGGTGATGAACGAGACAAAGGTTGGGCAGATAAAACGCAATCGCAACCAAACAACACAAGCGGCTGCAAGACGACGAGAAGCACACGAACGAAAGCAAACGAAGGGAAGGGTCAAGATACCATGGAACTACTAACTCCAGAATTAAAACCATCAACTTGTAACCACAAAACCCAACAATGACCTCTCCTACCGCAATGACAAAACCCAAGATCGAAACTCTAACCAAACTACAAGACTCCCCAATCATAGGCCAAACTTCAAACACAACTACAACACTAAAAACATAAACCTAGCTAAACGGAACAGGGAAAAGGCGAGAAAGTCAGCTTACTCAAAAAAGAGACAACAAGAACCCATGGACACAAAAGAAAACGCCGGATCTGACAAAGGCAAAAGAGGTTTCTCCTGAAACAGCCGGGAGAGGTCGAACAAACGCTCAAAAGACCGTCGAGTAACACTCACTATGAAGACCGTCTCAATCGCTGATCAAACTAACCACCCAATCGATCCACCACATCTAGCCGAGGCGACACTAATAAGCGAAAACAAATGAAATATAGAGCAATTGAGCCCTCTCACATCTACAACGAGGAGCACCGGTCACCAGAGAGGGCAAACGAAAACTTGTTTTTTAGGCGACGGCTAGGGTGAACTCGGGGAAGAGAAAAAGAGCAAACTCGTGTTTCTCAAAAAATGAATTTGACCTGAATTATTGTGAACATTAAAGACAACGTACAATCTTACCTGAGTGGGTCATTCTGAATTTCTGACTTAAGTGTTTAGTGACTCTATTGGTGACTTTTTCATTCCATTATATTTAGGTATATCCGTTAGTGCTAAAGCCCACAGGCTGGTCCATCCCGAACCTGAAAAATACTGAGAATATATATGTCCTGAAAACATTAGATCGTTCGGACTATAGAGTTTTTCATGTTTACCCCGATTAGGTTTGGCCCGGCCCAAAAATCCCTTAAACGAATATATTTGTATATTTTTTGTTTATATTTTTGTTTGATTGCAATATTGGATTAATAATTTATTGTAAATAAAGTTTAAAACTCTAATCATAGTTTTCATATTTACTTAATAATCTTACTTAATTCTTTTAAAAACTTTATCTTTGATATTTTATACGAATTAGATATTGTTTTATTTGGTTAAAGTATTAAAAAATTTTGGTTTTAAATTATTTCTTTTAAATTAAGTTGGTTTTAGTAGATATAGATGAGTTATTTATATTTTGATTGATTTGTTTTATAGTGCATATTTAAACATTACTTTTTTAGACATTTTATAAACTTATAACCCAGAAAAACCCAAAAAGCCCTATCGTCCTGTTAGGACTGGACCAAGATTTAAAATATAGGCTTAAAAATATTTCGGCCCAGACAAGGCTGGACTCAAACATATGCGAACTTTACAAGTTTTGGGCCGGACCAGACCATGTCGGGCTAGCCCGATTGACACCCCTATTGGAGATGCCCTATCTATATATCCCAATATCCAAAACAACCACACCTCTTAAGCTCTTCATTTTATAATTCGAGTTATAAATTTTAAGTACAAATTGGAGTTATGTTTAGGCAGAGAATTAAGTGTAATCTATTGTCAAATTACCATTATTAGTTTATGAAAGAAGATTCGGCAAAGGAAACATATAATTGCAAAAGCCTTTAGACGTGGAGTTAGGCCTGAGCATTTTAACCGAATCCAAAACCCAAACCCGACCCGAAATAACTAGTTCTTCTGAGATTTGGATATCCGATCGCCGATCGGGTTCGGGTATTACCTGATACCCGAAGAAGATCAGAATAAATCCGAAATTAAGTACAAAAATACATATAAGTGGATTTGAGCCTAGTACCTTTAGTATTTATTTGTGCATCACAAACCATTTTGCCATTTTAGTTATTATGTTCTAATATGAGAACATTAAATATTTACCAATATATAAATATATATGTATTCTAAAATTCTTAATTGACTTATTTTTTCCTTTCTCAATCAACAAAAGAACTGCAAAATCCATAATCGATTTATTATTTTCATTACCCAAATCAATTTTACAAGAAACATGACAAACAAATTTACAAAAATAAAGAGTGATAGTTTGTTGGGTTTGAGTAGTGAGTAAGACTATCAACAATGGGCTTGTTGAATCTTTTTTTCTAACAGTTTAATGTCTCCAACGAGGCTGTTGAATAAAAAAAAATCGACGTGGATTCATTTGAGTTGAATACATTCAACCAATGCATAGGAAGTGGTGTCTTCAGTGATATCGCTTGTGATTGAATAGAGTGGTGAGAGAAGGTTTTTTTTTCTTTTTATCTGTTATTTTCCTATTGGTTATCCAGATTTTTGTGTTTTTTTTTATCTCCTCTTAATTATTTAATACTCAATTATTTGGTTGTAATCAGTTTTTAAAAAAAAGAAATTTGTATCAAATTTTATATCAAAATTCATAATTTTTTTAAAATCTATATATAGAGACTATTTTGTTTCATTTGGACATTTAAAAAAATCGATTCTTTTGCAAATCATGTGCGTGCTAGATGTCAATTACGTGATTCAAATGTCCATCATGAATTGCAAGCAGATCTAGTCAAACACATATGGGAGAATTTCGGGATTTTCTATGATTAAAAAGGTTTTTAAATTTCTGAGTGTGATTTAAGTTAAGATAATTGTACTAAATAAGTTATGTACGTTTTGTTAGCTGTATTGTGTGTTTGTATTTTCCGAATTTGAAGTTTGTACAATTTTATTTGTTTTAATAATAATAATTTTTAATTTTGTTATATTAAAATATTAGCTAAAAGTATAAAATTCAATAAATTAATTTTATGAATTTAACTATAGAAAAATAATAATGTAACTTTTATTATTTTTAAATTACTAGAAATGTGTCGTTTTCAAATTAAGTAAAAATAAAAATATAAAGTGAAAATAGTGGGTTAAGATGTTGAATTTTATTATAAAAAAAACTATTGGAAAAGTTAAATTGATTTGGGTGTTGAATGATTAGGAGGAAGAAAGAGAAAATGATGTGGAGTATTAAAAATTGAGGTGGAGGGTGTTGAAAGAAAAAACCATTCTACATGGTCTAAGGTCGGAAATAAAGATAAATATGAATCAT
This sequence comes from Camelina sativa, assembly GCF_000633955.1. Taxonomy (NCBI): domain Eukaryota; kingdom Viridiplantae; phylum Streptophyta; class Magnoliopsida; order Brassicales; family Brassicaceae; genus Camelina; species Camelina sativa. The sequence continues at coordinate 34,724,202 of NC_025701.1, read as the reverse complement.
ATCATATAATTTACAATAGATATGTGGTGGCCATGGATGAACAAATCTAAGGTTTTTGGCTGAAGAAGAGAGAGATGAATAGGGAGACAAATAAGAGAGAGGTAGAAGTTAATTTTTTTTGGTTTTTTATTTTTTTGAGTTCGGGTATACCCAAAATTACCCGAACCCGAAAGCACCCAATCCGAACCCGACCCGATATTATAAAATACCCAATCTGATTTTATATCTCTACATTCGAAAAGCCGAACATCTAAACCTGAATCTGATCGGATACCCAAATGCGCATGACTACGTGGAGTCCACGTCGTGGGCACTCGCATTTAAATCCAAATCACATGTGACAACATTTTTATTAAAACTAGGACGAGACCTTCACTACAACACATACAAATATTTACGGATATTTGTCAGAACGAATTGAAAATATGTTACATATTTATTTCATTATTGTGTAGTCGATTACATTAAATCATATATTTGTGATCAATCACATATATATTTGGTTTGAGTAAGGAATCACATATTTATATCAAAAGATTAAAATGATTTTAGTTGAAATTGTGTATACTTTTATACTTGGAATAATTGAATTTGTGAATTAGAGTATGTAAGTTATATAACTTAGAGGGGGGAATTCAACTAGATATTTGAAAGATTCTAGAGTATTCATAAAATCACTTGTTATTCAATTGATGATTTTTTAAAATCTTTTAAAATCCTATGTTATTCAATTTGAAATTTATGTAAAATCATTTAAAATGATCTAAAATATCTTGTTATTCAATCATGGATTTATAAAACTTACTTGAAATCTACTGTTATTCAAAATATCAAAAAAAATTTAAGAATGCTACTTTAAATGATTTTGCAAGACTTTTCTTTGTTTTTAGTTGATAAATATGAGTAACAAAATCCTACCTTTTGAGGTAGAATTTTAAAGGATTTTGTTAGAAAAAAATAGTAGATGAAAGATCCATCCTCTAACAATGATCCATCCACTCCTTCAACTCTAGCTTACTGATAAGACAATATATCGGCTTCTTGATCACACTTCACATTCTCTTTGTTCTCGTGATCACATGAACTATTTTTCAGTATTCACAACGGCAATTGAATTCGACCATAACACCATTGCTGGACGAATTAGGGAGCTTGCATTTCTGAATCGTACAAAGGTGAGATCAACCATGACAACTTTTCATCAAGACATGACAATTCACATTGTTGTATGATTCTATTTTCATAACGAATTGCGGTGTATTTTTGTTTGCAGGTTACCATCACTCTGAAAAAGGAGGATGATGATCTTGAAAAGAACCAATATACTGAATATTATTTTGCTGGAGGATTAACTGAATATGTTAGCTGGCTAAATACTGATAAGGTGAGAATCTACTCATCAAAATCACGTTTGATGTATACGAAGCCTATCTGATTCTTTATTTAAGCAGGCTAAGATGACTAGAATTTTGAAAAGGTTCTGTGAAATGATCTGTGATGCATCAATGTGGTGGTATCACTCAATGTATTTTTCTGCTAACTTAAGCGACAAGATATGTTGAGTACCACTCTCGAATTTGATGATTACTAAGGGATCTAGCCCACATGTTTATGGACTATTATGAACTCAATTTATACATAAGTGAACTCTTAGCATGAGTATCTCCTATATCATAAATTATTATACTTCTTTCTTATTCCTACGCTTACATGAAATATAATGCTGACAATTCTTTTGTTTAGAATCCCATTCATGACGTGCTGGGTTTCAAGAAAGAGATAAATGGTGCCACCGTGGACGTTGCCCTTCAATGGTATATTGTTTTTCCTACTAAATACATGCTTATATTATCCAACTCGTACTCTGTCACAAGATAATCTGTCTGGGTTTACTAGACCCACAAAATTGATATTTTGTCTGCATTTTTGTACCAGGTGCTCAGATGCAAATTCAGAAGGGATTTCTTCAAGAAGAAAAAGTAGAAGAGACTAATAAAATCTCATAGAATCACATCTCATTTTTTTTTTTTTAAAGATAAAAACTCTAAAACACAATCAAATCTCCTAAAATTTTCCTAAATTTTTCAAAATTCTAAAATATTAAAATCCTAAAAAATCCTTAAAATATTAAGTTGCATATCCCCCTTTTAGCGTGTTTTATTCAAGCAGTTCTGATTTTGGTTGTAATGTAAATGTAATTTGTAGTAATTTGATATATAATTTGTTTTATTTTTTTTGTTTAAGGAAAGTGTGTAACATATATATATATATATATATATATATTCGTATTAATCCGAATTAATTACAATACTTTTGTTAAGAAAATTTTAAAAATCTAAAATAAAGAATGATTTGTTAATAATATTAAATTAGATTTCCATAAATATCTTAACATATATAACTAAATTAAATATGTTTACATTAGAACAATTTCAAATTTAATAATTTTGGTTTTATGGTAACAATATTAATCGATTTCCATAAATATTGGTTAATTATTAATTTCGTAATTATTGTTTCCAAAAATATAGGACTTTCCAGTAACAGTTTTGGGAAACCTCTTTTAAATGCTAAATGCTTATTAAATTAATTAAAATTAATAAAAGGATAATATCTATTATGGACTAGGTATGACCACGGTTATGGTTATCACTGTTACAGTTAATTAACCACCGGTTACGGTTAGAAATTTTGTTTAACCTTAACCATAACCGTTTAATAAACGGTTAAACGGTTACGGTTAAATACAGTTCTGGTTGAAGCGGTTACAGTTATATACAATTACGGTTATTTGATAATAAAATACGGTTGATATTATTTGATGATATAATATAATTGATATTATTTATTTATAATTAATATGTTCTTTGATTGTACTCATATTTCTTCATATCATATGATTCATATTAAATAAATAATTGTTATTATAGTTTATTATGTTTTTAAAACGGTTACGGTTAACAAATTACAGTTTAACTATACGGTTAACCAACGGTTTTGATATAGTTACGGTTAATTAACGGTTATGGTTAATATAATTTAACCATATATTTACGATTAACGGTTACGGTTTTAAACCATTTATACGGTTACAGTCTGGTTACATTTCGGATACGGTCTGGTTACAGTCCAAAATACGATTACGGTTTAATTTTGGTCATGCCTAGTATGGACCATTTTGGATCTGATTATTAAGTATCCAATTGTCAAATTTTGGGTAATTGTAACAAATTGTTCCAATTATTAAATTTCTGACTAATATATCCTTAATGACTTTGAACTCTAAACTAAGTTGCAAGGGCATTATTGGTATAGGGAGAAGTTGTATTTTTCTTTTACTAATATAAAGATAGTTAATAAACATTAAATGTGTAATAATGACGTTGATTATGAGGTGTTTGCATTTGCCAGTACAATTAAGCCTCCATTAGATTTTCTTATTTGTACGGTTTGATTGTTTTATGTTCGAACCTACGGGTCTTTTCGAAGTAATCAGCCAGTCCATATGTTGACAACGTCCAAACCTTTAGATGTATTGTTTCTCTTAGGTCATATTCCTTTAGTGAACCAGATGCAATATCTGGATGCAAATGTTTATTATTGTTCGTTTAGTAACAATTAGGAACTCATCTAGATACAATATCTGGATACATTTTAAAAACTCATCCAAAAAAACTGAATTTCTGGATGAGATTTTTTAGAGAGTTTGGATGAGGTAAACTCATCCATAATTTGTGAAAGTTAAAAATACACCTATTTTAATTAAATAATTACAAAATATTTTTTTCTCAATTCTAATATACATACAACTCTAAAATTCCAATTCTTCACCCACCAACCTGCAAAATCTCATTTTTCTCTAAAACCGCAAAATCTCGTTTTCCCGCCAAAACCGCAAAATTTCGCTTTTCCCGTCAAACTGCAAAATCTTGTTTTCCTACCAAAAACACAAAACATGAAAACTCGTTTTCCCGCCAAAACCGAAAAATTACGTTTTCCCGTCAAAACCGCATAGTTACGTTTCCCGTCAAACCGCAAATTACGTTTTCCCGCGAAAAATGCAAAATTATGTTTTCCCGTCAAAACCGCAAAGTTATGTTTCCCGCCAAACTCACGAAATCTCGTTTTCCCGCTAAAACCGCAAAATCTCGTTTTCCCGCCAAAACCGCAAAATCTTTTTTTTCCCGTCAAAACCGCAAAATTATGTTTTCCCGTCAAAATCTCGTTTTTCCGCCAAAATCGCAAAATCTCGTTTTTCTGCCAAAACCACAAAATCTATTTTTCCGCCAAAACCGCAAAATTACGTTTTTCGGCAAAAAAATGCAAAATTTTATTTTCTCGCCAAACTCGCAAAATCTTGTTTTCCCGCCAAAACTGCAAAATTTTGTTTTTCTACCAAAAACACAAAATCTAATTTTTAAATATTTATTTAATATATATGAAAATGAGCAAAAAAACATAAGTAAATTTAAACCACTAAAACATATTCAACATAAAATAAAGGGCTTTTTAGTATTTTACATATATTGTATCCAGATATAGATATCAAATTACAAAACAAACATAATTGAATCGAGATACAATTTATAGATACATGAACCAATAACACAAACGAACATCATCTAAATGTTGCGTCCAGATACTGCATCTTGATATTTTGTCTAGTTCACCAAACGAACAGGGCCTTAATCTACTTTCCTCTAATTAATGACATCTATCGAAATTCGCTGTTTTTATCCTTAAGCTTTATATGATCAGATTCTAATTGACGGGATTTAACAGTAACAGTTAGTTGTTAGCCTCCTAGTGCCTTTAATCAATGCGTCTCGATTGGCTTTTAAATTTTAATATGTCTTTATATGACTGATTGGACCAAGATAGCAAAACCACCTTTTTATTGTTCGGTATTACGTACGCATCAATCCAACCCACAAATAAGGAAGATGAGTGATAAAAAGAGGAAAAAAAACAAAAAAGAGGCGTATATGTAAAGGCTATTTATCATTTCATAACGTAAATTTTTTTTCTGTTTGAAAAAATGCAAATGAAAGAGATGAGTTGACTAGAAGTAAAACAAATATTTCTAACTAAACTGATACAATAAAAACTAGATGTTTTAGAAAACAGAGGAAAATGTATCAATATATCATGACGAGAGTTATTTACGCAAATTTCGTGTGTCAATATTGTCATGTCTTAATGATGATAGAGTAGCAATGCGAAATTGAGTCAAAACTCCCTTGTAGGAATGGTATGAGCTGACAACTTTCAACCCCACTATAAACGTGGTGTAGATAGTGATTAGTACAAGTATATCCATAGGAAAATAATTAATAGGTTATTACGCACATGTCTTGTCATTTAGTTATTAGGCAAATGTCATGTTAGAAAGGTTAGGCACATTTGATCGACGAATGTTTATTAGGCACATATAATGTCATTGAGTTAATATCATGACGAAGGTTATTAGGCACAAGTAGTCTTAATGTTGTCACATGTCTTACTGATGCTTAGAGTAGGAATGTGAAATTTAGCCAAAGGACAAAGTGGTGTAGATTGTGAAATGCGGTTAGTACAAATATATTTCTAGGAAAAACAATAGTTTCTACCTCTTAGAGCTTAATGAGATAGATTATAGTTCACTATTAATTAAATCAAGAAAAACAAAGAAAGGAACAACTATTTTAAAGAACCACCAACGCTGAAATATTTTTATTATAAAGAAAGAGAGTTGCACAACGTTGAAAAGATCATGTATGGCATCTTAATACTTTTTCCGACCATGTTGATAATCTATGTTCAGGTCGTCACTAAATATTTTCTTCTCATTTTCACATCACTTATTTGATACGTTCCCTACTTCTTTAGTCCGTCCTGAAATCGTGCGAGCAAGAATACATTTTCTTTGTTTTCCCCTGTAAGCACCTAAACTAGCAGTATATATTTTGGCTTCTGATCTAAGTACAAACCTAATTAACCTATGTATTAAAAAAAATTCGAAAGTGGGGTCGTACGTACCGATGATACAACTTATATTTATAAACTTTTAGGGGCTAAGATATATGATTTAGCAGATAACTTAGATGATTGCATTGTACACGAACCATTAATATAATGAACTATTATTTTAATTTATTATGTGGTTTACAATGTGTATACGGCCGGGGATGTTAAAAGTCTTTATATATTTAATTAATTAAAATATATTAACATTTATAAATTTTATTTTCGTATTACTTTAGGATATTCCTCATTTTTAAAAGTCTCTTAAGTTTTAATTAACATGAAAAATTATTCTAATGGCTTTGAAGTAATTTCACAACTTTCTTTAATTGCTGCTTGTATCTCCAACCAATCTCCGGAAGCTCATTAGCAAGTATTTTATTTTAAGCCAGTATTATTTTAACTAATTTGCCTCTATATATAGTATGTGGTATCTCTAGTCATTGATACTCACATGCAAACAAAATAATGGATAAAAGATGGAGTCTTGAAGGTATGACAGCTCTTGTAACTGGTGGAGCCAGCGGAATCGGGTTCGTCTTTCTACTCTCTGGCTATATCATATTTTTGAGTTTCGATACATTGTTCTGGAATAATATATAAGATGTTTTTTAATATTCCTATTCTCTTTTCGTGGAATGATTTAGGCATGCTATAGTAGAGGAGCTAGCTAGTTTTGGAGCCAGAATCCATGTATGCGATATATCTGGAACACTGCTCAATCAAAGTTTAAGCGAATGGGAAAATAAAGGGTTTCAAGTGAATGGTTCAATCTGTGATGTATCCTCTCATTCCGAGAGGGAAACACTTATGCAAACCGTCTCAAAGTTGTTTGATGGCAAGCTGAACATTCTTGTAAGTTAATCTTACCTTAAAGAAACTAATCATATTCATATAGGAAACATACCTAAATACTAAGTAATGACATATATAGTAGGATTTTTGTAACTCATTTTTGTTCAACTTAGGTGAACAACGTTGGTTTAACTCGTCCAAAGCCAACAATAGAATATGTGGCAGACGATTTCTCGTTCCATATTTCAACAAACCTGGAATCTGCTTATCATCTTAGCCAACTTTCACATCCTCTCCTTAAAGCTTCTGAGTATGGAAGTATCATCTTTATTTCTTCTGTTGGAGGAGTTGTATCAATGGAGTGCGGATCCATTTATAGTTTAACGAAAGGTACATACACGGGCTATTAATCAATAGAGAGATTTTCAATTAGACTGACTATAAATTAATCAGTAGAGAGATTCTCAATTATACTAGTGTATAATAGTATTGTATATATATGAAACATAAAGATACGTTAACTTTATATATATATATATATATATATATATATATATATATGATTAAGATACGTATATAAAAACTGAATTTAATGTTGAGTTACGTTATTCAGTTGTTTAATCAAGCTAGTGTTGTATTTCAAAATTAATAGTTAGAACTTAGAATGGTTAGACTCAGAAATATCTTTTGTTTTAGGATCTCATCTTAAATCATATATATGAGATTTATAACATAGTATTTGATGCATCGATCGAGATATTTGGAAATACTTTTTGTCTAAACAACAAAATTACAGAGGTATTTGTTTGTATTGATACACAAACCTTACAAATTTAAAGCTATTTAATTATCTTTGATGGATCACTAGTCTTATTCCAAAAGCTATTCCCAACGATTAATAGATCGGTTGTCCACTTGTCCTAAGAGGGCTAATATACACTCATATAAAGTTTAGTTTTCTTTGGGAATCGTAACCGTCCCGTAGTTTATCTTTTTCGTTTTGGTATGTGAAGGAGCTTTGAATCAACTGGCAAAAACTTTGGCGTGTGAATGGGCAAGAGATGGCATACGAACGAACTCTGTTGCTCCTAATTTTATTTATACTGCAATGTCTCAACCTGTAATGAATGAAACTCTCCAGCTTTTTGTTTTTGGGACTTTAATTCCAGTTAATTAATATTATAAAGTTTTCATTATTTATGTCTTACAATCTTGTCAAAAAATCAGGCTTTGGAAGACGCCGGTTACAAGAACAGTTTGTTTAGTAGAACTCCACTTGGTCGCGCTGGAGAGCCAAAAGAGGTTGCATCGCTTGTGGCTTTTCTCTGTCTACCTGCAGCTTCATATATTACTGGTCAAATCATCTGTGTGGATGGAGGTCTCACTGTCAATGGTTTCTCGTATAAGCCACATGCTTGAGCCGAGACTTGTGTGTGCTGGTGACGCAGCGTACAAGAGCTATGATAAAATTGATCCATTCGAAACTATATTAAATAAATAAGGACTATGTTCCTAAACTTTAATACCCAATATGGGTACAAGCAAGCCTTTGTCTTTCCTCTTGCACCAAGTGTTAGAAAATTTACGACGTATGTTTGTCGAAATATGAGGGCTCGAAAATCCCCTCTGATATACTAATAAAGGGGTTGAATGTATTACTTCATAATTCATCCAAAACTCCAAATATCAAATCTTTCTCCTCTAAGTTCTCACAAGCTTTCTACAAATTTTCTTAGAAATTTGTTTTTCTCTTTCTTCACAACAAGAAATCTTCATACTATATTATCTTTTCATTTTACTCTGTACAAATGAAAAATGTAAGGTATCTAATATTTTGACATAGAACAAGATTGCATACTATATTCTTGAGTAAAATAAGACAATAGAAACTAATGTCTAATAAAAGAAAGGAAAGTTAGGAAGGTTAGGTATGTACATTTAGGGTCAACGGATGTTTTCATGTTTAATTTAGCAAGAGTAGGAATGCGATGACCTTACTTGAACAAGATCTGTTCTATAGGTTCGTACCTCTGTTTCCTTGATTTCTAAGGAGACAGGCCCTTAACCTTGGTTGATGAGTAGGATTGTGAAATTGAGCCAAAGCTATCTTGTAGAAAAAGGTATGAGCTGACAAGTTTCAACCCCTCCCTATACAAGTGGTGTAAACTTTGGAATGTGGTTGCTGATGTAGTATTTTAGCTAGTCAATTAATATCGAACCACAAATTCGCAACGATTCAACTTACTAAGGCTCCGATTGGTGAAGGCTTTTAAAACTTTAAAAGCATTTAAAAGTCTTAAAGCATTTTATTTGCCAATCAGACTTTTATAATTTTTTTCTTTTTTAAAGTTTTAACGGCCACTTTAATTTTTTTTCTTCTTTATTTCTCTTTTTTTAAAGCTTCAAAATGATGCTTTAAAACCAACAAAATTTAAAACTTTTTTTTCTTTCTCCATCATAATTAAAAACTCTCTATAAATTTTTATATATTTATGCATAAACTTTTTTTTATAGATTAATTATCAGCATTTTTTTCATTTCTTTTGACATCCACTTCTCTTCACAAATTTATTATTTTTATCATCACTTTTGTATTTTCTTACAATTTTGTTATTAATAAAATTGCATTCACAGCTTTTAAAGTTTTTTTTTAACAATCAAATTTTAACAGTTAAAATATCTACACCTAAAGTCTCTGTAGCCATATTCTATACCGTCAAATTTTGACAGTCAAAGTCTCTACAACAATGTCGATTATCTTCGAGCAACATATATAGGCCCTTCTTTTTCTTATAACGAGGCCCATAAACTTATTGCCAACGCTATAAGGAATCAGCACCTGCACATATATATCTACATTTTCCCCTCACCGTACCCGAGAATATTAGTCTCAGTCAAAGTCTCCACATGAAGTTTTTTTTTTAACGATCAGATTTTAACAGTTAAACTATGTACAACCAAAGTCTCTGCAGCCAGATTTTAACAGTTAAACTATGTACAACCAAAGTCTCTGCAGCCATATTCTATACAGCCAAATTTTGACAGTCAAAGTCTCTACAGCCACAAATAAAATTCGTTACCAATCGGGGCCTAAGAATACATAAGAATGCTTAATCTAAACTCAAACAAAAACTAAGGTTGGTTTAGTAACAACTTAGCTAATCAACAACTTTAAAGAAAACAAACAAAGCAAACACAAACTGAAAAAGGTTTTAAATCAACACTAACAAACGACCTTGGACAAGGTTATTGACTTGGGAGATAGCTAATCAATCCTAGAATATCTAAGAAAACAATCAATAACAATCCGAAGGCTAAGAACCCTTATGTAAATCACTTCACTTCCATGATAAAGATTCTATGCAAATTAAGTAATCATCAACAATTTTCAAAGGCAATCACCAGATAAGCATGCATTATAATCAAGTCTAAGTACCACTAAACATCCTAATCATCAATTTTCATTGGCTAAGAATGCAAAGAGTTTGAGGGTTGAGGGTTGATCCTTTTAAAAGGATCTACTCACTCATGGTTATGATCACACAAATGTTGAGGGTTGATCATTTGATAATCATAGTTAGAGATTGTAGATTAAAGAAAATAAAAGAGAAATCACTATTAATAACTTAAAATAAATAAAGGATTAACCAAACTGAAAATAAACAAGCTTAAGAACCGTAAAAATTGCTAAAACAGAAGATAATATCTCTCTATAATAGGTTTAGTGTATTTATAAGAAAAAGACAAAGCATATCGACTCGAGACAAACCGGGTCTGAATCGGGTTAAAAAATGGATAGTATAGGGGATTGGCTTCCTTCGGCTAGTGATCGCCCGAACGGGTGTGAACGAAAGGCTCCTTTGGTCAGCCTCTGACCGAAGGGGTCGCTGCTCATCTTTTCCATTCCTTGACGCTTGCGATCATTTGGTTGACCGAATGTAATGACCAAACGAACACTTCGGTCTGGTCATGGTAAAAGGCTTCAACCAGGCCTTTCCGTCCAAATCCTCAATCATCCGTCGTTGCACTCCTTCGGTCATCACTTGCGAGATGATGCTCCCCTCTGTGACCATTCAGTTTCTGTGTGGCCGAAGGTTGGGACCGCTCCTGCTCAAATCTTCAACTTCTCACTTTTCTCCAATACTTCTTCATTTGCTCCAATATCCTCCAAATCCATTTATCTTATTGTCCATCTCTACTCCAATACCTGAAGACAACCTTTTGATGCAAATGCTAAAATAACATGTTTATGCATCTAAAAGTTTTGAGGCACACCTATTAGAACGAAAAGTTTTGATGAAAAAATATAAATAAAATATAGTGAAAAGACACAACTCTATAATGAATAGATACAACTGTTTAAATTTAAAAAAAAACAATTAAAAACAAAAATTTTAAGAAATGGTACCATGAAAAATCGCAAATGTTATGTGTGCACTTGATTATACATAATAACTCATATAAACTGATTTTTAATAGAAGACATCTTTATTACCATATTGAAAAGTCAAATCCAAAAACTCACTATATAATTAATCTAACTCTTGGAAAAAAACTCTAGGTATTTTCATTTAATTTTTATATTTAAAATTAACTAAAAATTGTAAATTAGATTCATCATTCCAAAAATCTTTTGTTAAATCAAGAATTGGAGAAATTTCTTTACTTTTAAAAGAATGAATGCTAGAGAATAATTTAAAAAGCTGTAAAAACCGTTGAAATTGAAATTTATATTATTTTGTATCATGGAAAAAAAAATAAAAACCCTTCAAACAGACAAATATATATATATATATATATTTTTTAAAAGATACGAATACTCGAATAATCACAACGCTACAATGAACAATTACAACTTTACAAAAAAAAACCGTTACAGTGAACAGTCGAAACTTTTTGTAAACCACACAATTTAATTTTTTTACAATTTTTTTTGGAAATGATCCAAAAGGTTGAAGAAACATAGCTTTTGGTGGCATTTATTGAAATTGCTATTATATATAGATTTAAAGTCCATGTCAATTAATTAAACAACTTTCTGATCATGATCATGAAGAGTATTTAATTACATTAAGAATATAAGTTTTAAAACAAATTAATAATAATAATTGATAAAAATATAAAATACTAATCATTACGGGTAAATGTTAACAAGCCTATGATATCATGAAACGAAAAACTGATATGCGTATTATGTAGGGTTATACTTCTTTGGGAGAATTGCACATAGACCCACTTTTGCCAAACTCCCTTGCAGCCACACCTACTTCTTGAGTGTGGTGTACTTTTTGGGGTGTTTTGGGTGAGTTTGGATAAAACTGAGACAAGTTTGCCCTTGTCCTATATTTTGAGACACAAAAAATTACTGTTGTGGTAATTATTCATGGCCATTCTGATTGTCAGAAAAGAAGGGACTTAATATTTAAACAAAAAGAATAATACTCTCTGTTTCTGGGAGATAAGTGATTAGGGTTTTACAACCCCCCAAAAGGAACACATGGCTGCACAGGTTGGTTTCTGGTGGATTGGTTGTCTAGATTCGAAACTCTGTGGATGGACAAACATTTTGGATCTTTCTGACCATGGTTTGGTTGTCGAACTTGTTTTGTTTGTTTGTGCAGGTCGGAATACCTGGGATTCGTGTTGTGATATCCGGCAATTTGAGCTGCTCTGATGAAGGAATTTGGGAATTTAAAGTAGACAACAAACTTCTTACGAGGGTTGTTCCACTAAAAGCTACAACAAGTTTATGCGAACTAGAAGAGGTTGTTATCCAAGAATTTGGATTGGTCCACAAAAGGCGAAATTAAGTTACTGCATCCCGACGTATATGGAATTCATGACTGCAGTGAAGACTCCACCGGTTATGGTGACAACGAACCTAGGTCTTGACCAGTACAAGATAATGTTGGGTACTAATCGAGGGTTAAATCTGTTTGCGACTTTTGAAGAGTCTAAGAAACGAGCTAATTCGGAGGAAGATTTTCCGGTACCAGACAGAGAACCTTCAGGCGATGGGTGTGTTAAGCGGACATATGGATTATCATCTACTAAAAGTAATAGCGGTGTTGGGGAGGATATTTTTGGTAAGGCTTCAACTGTCGGGTCAAAGACATTTGCTGTTGAGTCGACACCTGTAGATGAGGAATTTTGTGGCAGGGGTAGCTGAGATTGAAAGGAAATTAGAGGACGAGAGAAGATACGTTATCGATGGTTCGATTGGAGATGATTCCGGCGCAGAACAAGATAATACTCATTCTGCTGAAGAGAAAGTCGTGTCTGGAGAAGAGAGTTTTGATGAGTGTGTGGAGGAAGATGGAGTAAATTTGAGCGAGATGACAGTAACACCGAAATCGTATGATAAAGAGTTTTGGGGAAATTTCATAGGTGATCAGTTTGGGCGAGTGGATGTTGTGGAGGTTATGTGTAGTACAAATTCTTGCTTTGATCATACAATGATTTTGAATGGTGGGGTTCCAGTTAAGGAGGAAGAAAAGACGAAGCTAATGGGCCAACCGTGGATAGGTAACGGAGGTGGTCAGAGGAGTGGACCCGTTGATGAAGGAAGGGGGTCTGTTTGGACAGAAGATCGTGGACAGGGTAGTGTACCCATTATGGATACAAGGAATCTAGAGGATATTGATGACGAGGAGTTTGATATTCCTCCTTTGCTTGACAACATTGAATATGATAGGGAGGAGATACCTGATCTTGACATTGATGATGATGGTAAAGGGATTTACAAAGGGAAAATTTTCGCTAACAAAGAGGACTGCCAGATTGTTATAGCTATATATGCTATCAAGAATATGTTCCATTTTACACAAACTACAACGAAGAAAGATTCGTTTGTACTGAGTTGTTCTTTTGAGAGATGTGATTGGAGAATACTAGCCAATGAAATGAAAGAGTGTGGATACTATGAGATAAGGAAAGCTAATTTGGAGCACACTTGTCCAATAGAGACAAGGAGGAATTATTTGAAAAAAGCTACATCTAAGGTGATCGCAGCTGTTTACAAGGCAAAGTTTTGTGATCCAACAAAAGGTCCATCTCCATTGGATCTACAACAGATGATTCTTGAGGATCTGAGGCTGGCTGCATCAGACAGTAAGTGTTGGAGAGCAAAAAAAAAGCTATGGAGGGTATTTTTGGTTCAGACGATGAATCTTATGAAGATCTGGCTGCTTATTTGTATACATTGGAACAAGCAAACCCAGGGACGGTGACAGATATTAAGTCGGAAGTGTTAGAAGATGGAAGAGAGAGGTTTTTGTATATGTTTCTGGCTTTTGGTGCATCTATTCAGGGGTTTCGTAAGCTACGTCGTATTATTGTTGTTGATGGGACACATATAAATGGGAAGTACAATGGTGTGCTACTGACAGCTTCTGGACAAGATTTGCAAATTTCCAGGTTTTTCCACTAGCTTTTGCAGTCGTAGACAGTGAAAACGACGATGCTTGGACATGGTTTTTTGAAAAGCTGGAGCGGATAATTGCAGACAGTAAAAGTCTTACAATTATTTCAGATAGAAACGGATCGAGCTACATATCTAAGAAGAAAGTTTTTCCGTTGGTACATCATGGAGCATGCATTGTCCACCTGGCTTGGAATGTTAATGCTAGGTTCCATAATAAAGGGCTTGCGAAAATGGTCACCAATGCTGCATTTGCCTACAAGGTAATTGGGTATCAAGAGATATATAGACAGATCAAAGCGAAGAACCCCAAATGTTCCGCATATTTGGATAAGATAGGAGCTGCACACTGGAGTAGGGCATATTTCCAGGGAGAACGTTATAATCTAATGACTTCAAACATTGCAGAGACTTTGAATAGAGCTTTAGGAAAAGCTCGAGGTTCACAAATTATTGAGCTGTTGAAGTTCATTCGGGCTATGCTAACAAGATGGTTTAATGCAAGGAGAAAGAAGGCTGAGAAGCACAAAGGAATGACACCACCAGAAGTTGATAAATAGATTCAGAAGAATTTGGGATCTGTTAGTGATAGTAGAATAGGTGCTATCTCTAGTTGGGGTTATGAAGTTGTTGAGTTGCTTAATGGGAAGCATCATGTGCTGCTTGATATGAAACAGTGTATCTGTAAACAATATGATCGGGTCAAAATCCTATGCGGTCACGCCTTGTTAGCAGCGAACACACAAGGCATACCGTATGATAGCTTTGTTGCTGATTATTATAAGACGCAGCAGTGGAGAGGAACATATGAAGGGGTTATTAATCCTGAGATATTTGATGTAGATATACCTGCTGAGATTAAGAACCGGGTGTTGTATCCACCAAAGGCACGTAGACATTCTGGCAGGCCGAAAGAGTTGAGGATTCCATCGATTGGGGAATATCCTCTAAGATTGGTTCTCCTCGAGTATTTAAATTCGATATGGTTGAAGTTGTTATGGTGGGTCTTTAACATTGTATTTTGTTGAATATTGACAGAAAATAGGAGGAGGGAAAACGAAGGTTAATAGGTGTGGAAGATGCAAACAGTCTGGACACAACAAGAGCAGCTGTTCCAACCCGTTGCCGTGATCGATGTCAAAATATTGTGGAGAGAATATCACTCTTTTGTTCTCTTTTGTTACTCTTTTGTTATGTGTGGCTGGTAGTTAAAACTTTCTCAACGTTAGCAGTCCACTATATTATTGGTTGAGTGGATATAGGTTTGGCCTATGTAAGGTTTTTTTTTTGGGATACATGGGACCATTTTTTGGGTGTTTAAAGTATCCATTGTTGACCAGCTTTGTGGATACTTAAAAAACAAAACAAATTCGATATGGGTAGGATATTTAATTTAGATTGGTGTGTTGAACCTTATTATTTTTTGGAAAGTAATTGCCAGACCAAGTATAAATTGACGGTTATTATTTGTTGTTTGTTTTTGTGTGTTTTTATTTGTTAAATATGCGGAATTGGTGTGTTGTTTGGTTTGTATGACGAACTATATCCACATGGTATTATCCAAAAACAATGTTTTCCGAGCAGAGGTAGGGCGTAGATGTTATTAAAATGAGAATAATATGTTAAAACCAATTCGAAATTTTTCCACGAACAAATGAAACGACATAACTGGGACGAAAAGAGGTATCGTTAAGATTTCTTAAAGTTCACTGTATCGTTTGGTTCTCTGTAAGTTAATACTATCGTTTGGTTCTTTGTACATTAGTTGTGTCGTTTGGATATTTGTTGTCTCTTCATATTCTTCTTCGATCATCGCGCCTATAAAAATCCTCTCGTTACTTAATGGATATCATCGGTTATGTTAAACATCTTCACCATCTTCATCTTAACTCCGACTTCTGTAGGCAATCTGCTTCTCTAAACTTGAGACGGCATTTATTTTCTTCATCTGTTTACGGTCCGAGAGTTCTATGCTTTTCTCCTTTTGAAGATGTTTAACATAATGAACATATTCTTCTTCTTTGCTTTTCTTTTTCAGATTCAAACTATGGCCGGAGAGAGTTCCTCAAGGGGGAAACGTAAGTCAGATTAGAAGGAAGACATTGCCGGAGAGCCTTCCACCAAACGTCCAAAGGAAAATCCAGATTCCGAGTGGGAAGAGGAAGCACTTGAGGTAATGTCTGAGGCGTTTAGTAGGACGAGGGCAGTGGTAGAGGCAGAGACAAGGGAACGATTCAAAGCAATCATTAATATGATGAATGATCATATGAAGAAGAAGGAGGAGTTTACCGTCCTCGCCCATCAAGTTGAACTAATTGATGCCCAACTCTCCCAACTGAATCAAATTTTGGGGCAAGAACTGGTGGACCTCGAGGCAGAGCACAAGAGGTTGGAGGAGACGAGAGAGCTTGCGGCGGCGGAAATCGAACTGTGTAAAGCTCCTCCTCCGATTGACTGGTGTAAACTGAGAGTTGGTATTCTCGATGATTAATCGCCGACGCAATCTAGTGGATACCTGGACGGCACTGAGAGTTGGTATAAACTAGTGGACACCTCTTGTGTAATGTCATTTATGCAGTTTTTTTGGCTAACCACATAAACAAACTCCTATGGATACCTAATGTTAGGTTATATACACATATTATATTTTTCATCTGTTGAACCCTTATGTTGTTTTACTATAATTTTGTATTTTTCATCAGATGTATTTGGTATATCCAAGATATCTACGCTCTTATGGTCACTATTTTGTGGACAGAACTTATAGATACTCATCTGTTGAAACCTTAAGTTGTTTTACTATAATTTTGTATTTTTCATCAGATGTATTTGGTATATCCAAGATATCTACGCTCGTATAGTCACTATTTCGTGGAAAAAACTTATAGATACTCATCTCACTTCATAACCCACTACTGAACAATATATATACATCTGAAGGATCCTCCACTTTATTAAACTGGAAAAACTCACGAATCAAAAGTAGCCGAATAGGTGGAAATACATGAATCCAAAGTAGGAAAAGAAGTGAAAACTAATTGGAAACTCAGAAAAGCAAAGTACGATACATAACAACCCGAAGGTGATCTTGTAAGCCAAAAACATAGCAAAACAAACAAAGTTTTAACAATGGAGAAACAGCTTGAAAGTTTCACCATAAACTTCCAGCAGGATCAAACATTACCAACTCTCCAATAAACTAAGACAAATACATTATATCTCTAGAAAGGTAAAAATAGATACACTCCATGCATCTCTCCCGTTGTATTCATCAAGGCTGTCGTGCATCCACATGCACTCTGGGAAATCTTCAAAATGCCAGGTTTTCTCGTAAGTGCTCTTCTTCTGGGGTTCCATGATGTAAATGTGGTATATCAAAGTGTCTGCCATCTTGTCAGCCTCTCCAAACCTATACTTCCTCTTGAAATTCCAGTATACATCCATATCCAAACTTCCTCTGGATCTGGTTCACGGTCAGTCCTACGGGTCAAAGCGCTATGGGGGCGATAGTAATGTCTGGTTTACGGCAAAAGTGGAACATGTTTTACAAGTTTGTATTTCGGAAACATTTTCTTCCGTCACTTGTTCGTAGGGCGAACACTAGAACAGACTTTTATAAGCAAACTTTGCTTTCCTTACATACAAAATTAAAGAGAATAAGAGATATTAAAAACACGTGGACATAGTATCCTCGCAACCACACATACCTTATCTACTTCGTTTGTAAAGGGTTTTAAAAGTGGAGAATTCAGTAGGTTTTAGCATCTTATAAATGCACCTAATACACCAAGAAGTCCAAAGGAAACGACAGTTCTCTCTTTATCGCGGGCCCACAATTGTCACATCACATCGCCAACACATCACATCGCGTTAAGGCGTTGTAATGTTGGGAAATTTGAAACACTTGAAACATCAACATCAGTGCATCCTAAAAGCTAAATAGTACATTTTCCCAGGGATTTCAACAGTAGAGTGGGTCGCATTAGTCTTCCATTTTCCTCATCCATCTTTTCTTTTCTTATCTTACCTAACTTTTTAAACATCGCCCATTTGAAAAAAAAAAATTGGGTATCCACATGGATAGAGTTGTGTGCCTTAATTGTAAGTAGACCTCTTGCAGAACCTTAACAAAGATTGTCACCCTACATAAAGGGTATGAACCTTTTTACGCCACATAGACAGTTGGTAGAGAAGTTGTTGTCGCTGATGGAAAATACTCAGCATCATGAAGTGGCTGTAAGAGTAAAATTCGTTTTACTTCATGTCATCATTTACTTTCCTTGAGAGTAAGAATCTTAAAACGTTTTTTTTTCTGTAACAATCCGACCAATTCTTCGCAGGTCGCATCCAATACCGAGATTCACATGCCATCTGATCTGCTTGAGAAGGTTGCCTCTTTTTTGGGTGAAGATGGTGTGGATGTGGTAAAGAACTTGTTAATTGCTGGTAAACAAGGTTTGAATGCTGTATACTCCAAGGAATGTCTCTCAACCGTGCGACTTGACAAGTCTGAATATATCTTGTGGTGGTCAATGCCACACTTGATATACCATTGCTTTTTCTCCAAATGTCTAGAAAACGGCAATCCCTACGAAGTGTGTGTTGATAACAAGAGATTTGCTTATGCAGATTTTGTCCATGCTTGTTATAGTGCTCAAAGCTGGGCCCTAGCATATGTAGATGGGGGATCTACTGATTTAAGTTCATTCATGGCCGAACATAAACTATCACCACCGAAGAAGAAGGGTAGAGTAGGTCGTCCTAGGCAAAACCAGCAATACTTATCCCTATTTTGTTTGATGTAACTCGCTTTCGCTTTTAATTGCGAACAAATCTCTTTGAAGTAGTCATTGTTGATGCATTCCTATTCAAAATCAAAACCATGTCGTCCATCCATGCGTCATTGAACACATAAGGCTAATTGTATGTGTATCCACATGGATGCATAACCGTGGTCAGTCATAATAAACTTCCCAAAAAAGAAATATGCTTTGGTATATAACAAAATCTCGAAAGTCTGTTTATAGCAATCCATTAATACTTGACCATGTGGATACTTGAACATTGGAATTAATATCAAATTAAAGTGAACTGTGTTAATAGGATAGTGGTACAAGATAATGTTAAATGTGTCCATATAGGTACACTGCAACACACAAAATCCAAGCACTAAAAACTTAACCATAAAAAATAACCCCCTAAACCTAAGGAGTAGACATTAAACCCTAAACCTAGATTCTAAACCACTAAAACATAACATCTATACAATAAACCCTTATCCATAAACTCTAAATGGTGAATAATAAGCCCTAAACCCTAAACCCTAAACACTAAACCCTAAACCCTAAGCCCTAAACCCTAAACCCTAAACCCTAAACCCTAAACCCTAAACCCTAAGCCATGAACCCTTATTCCTTAACCCACAACCCTTAAAGGAGAATCCCTAATCCATAACCAAGGCGTCCATCCATGCCTCATTGAACACATGAAGCTAATTGTATGTGTATCCACATGGATGCATGATTGGGGTTAGACATAATTGTATGTGTATCCACATGGATGCATGACCGTGGTTAGACCTATCTCGACTTAGACTATAGGTCTTCGTAACCACATCTGTATCCACGATAGTATCCAGAACTACACAATATAGTCAACTACGCGTGGATATATTTTGAAAACTAGACAGACCATGCTACCCCATCGACTGAATTTGTATCCAGATGTAATATGTCCATTTTCCTATCGACATGGATAGTGAGAACTACATATCATATGAGTGAGAATGAAGGAAACAGCTAAAGCGGAATCATACAGCCTAAGATGTGAGAGTACCGGTGGATTAATGAAAGACAGAGTAATGTTACGTAGGATTAGTGTACGAATAAAACATAGCTAACATTTAACATCTAGTCATAAATGGGTGCCACAAAGTGTTTGACTATGTCAAACGCATATTGTGCCCTGAATTGATCAACTATGGGGTCGGTGATCAAAGCCATGGTTTCTGGCCCAGCCCTGTTGCGTGAATTTCCAGGAACTTCATGGCGACAGGGCCACAATCACCGCATCTTTTGTTGACGTACATATCTTTAACCCTGGACCAAGTGAACGGGGTGAATCCATGAGACTGAGTAGTGGGATCATTGCATAGTTTATGAATAAGGTACGGTAGCATCTCTACAAATGGGGATATGTGGGCAGCTACATCAGCGTAGCTGTTCAAAGGGATATTGGGGTCAAGGATCTCTATACTCCAATTGGGAAGGTTGATGACTAGTCCGACCCAGTGAGAACCACCCCAATTCATTGGAGTGTACAACATGTTCCAGAGATCAAACCACTCAGACGGATCCCCGCTGATGGATCGACTAAGCTGGGAGTCCCACTTTACTTGCTCCTTCTTTTTGGCTAGGCTGAAAGACTTATACTTACCTTGTAAGTAGTTACCAAGCCATGATGAAAGGAAGATTGAGCGTTCTATGGAAAGGACATGTGAAAGAGTTTTTTGTAACAAGGACACTAAAACTTCCATGTGCTGCAACAAAGGAGACTTAAACATATAAACATGGCGCTTAGAAATTAAAAGGAATTAATGACGCCAAATGTACTGAAACATACCAAAGTGGTAACCCAGTTTGTCGGCTTCACAAGTTGTATGAGAAAATGATTGTCTAGTGGGTATCTACATTTGGTTATGTGTTTCCTGCAGTAAAATTTGGTTAGCAGGGCTGTATTGTAAGGGAGCTACTATTAAATGGTTTGAAGGAAAGAAGGGCTGTATAGTACGTGTTAGGGGCACACTTGAGAGTTTTTTTGAATAGGGAAAGAAAATCTTTCTCAACACATGGAAGTAGGTCAGGATGATGGGACCGTAAAGTTTGTGGCATCGCCACTATTACAGCAAAAAGTTTCGCTACTCCATCAGACAGAACACTATCTTCCGTCGCTCTGGCAGGAGAAGAATCACTGAGACCAACATAGGGTGGTGTTGTACGATCAGTATCCTGTAAGTTAATCACTTGTAAGTTAGGGCGAACATCTTTCACAGTCAATTGTGGTAAGGGGTGGATTTAAACCTGAGTATCATCGCTCTCTGAATCATTGCGCTTAGTAGGGGACTCATCACCAGTTTCCTAATAATGAAACTAGTTAATTACTATGATTTGTGGAGGGTGTTGTGGATATATGATTTGTGGATATATGATTGGTGGATATGTTGCAAAGAATTGATAGCGGAGGGTGGTGTGGATATATGATTTGTGGATATTTGGGAAAGTTGGAAAAACAAAAAATTACCTCTGGGCGATACAAACATAAGTCAAGACAAGGATTGGTAGGAGGTTCGCAAGTAGAATCTGGCTGAATGGACGACTCGGTGGATGTTCCATGGGATCCTCGTGGAGTAGATGGCAAGGAATTGTTGCTTTGCTGCAAATTGTTATACATGATTGCATCCTATTAGGAAAGCAAGGAACGTCTAAAAAAATTAGAAGAAAACAAAGAAACGTATGCTAATTTGAACCTCTGGACTCAGGACGTTTACAAACACAGACGCAACATTGTTATGAGATTCATTAGTTGGAATATCAAAAGAAGAGGATTTTGGACTCCCAACTAGAGGGACCTAGAAAAAAAAATTGAAATAAGTCAGAAGGGAAGAAAGCAAAGGACCATACTAACTTGATTGGGTGTATGAGAGGTAACATTTGCGTGCTGCATAAAATCCTGTAACAAGGTGGTATATGGCAGGAGTGTTGTTGCAGTTTGCTGTTCTGTAAATTTACCATCTGCGTTTGTTCCCTAAAAGTGCAAAATGTATGTTTACAAATGGACGTGAAAAATCTGAGACTATTTGGAAACTAGGGAATAGAAGAACAACTTCATTTTTACCGATAAATCATCAGTTGTAGAAGGTTTACTGATAGTGTCGTATAAGGGGGACAGCTGTTGCAAATGTTAATAATTGAATTTTAGAAAAACAGTAAAGTGTAATAGAGAAAGGTTCAGGGTGGCAAACCTTGAAGTCAATATCGTAAATAGGCTTGAGACTTGTGTCCTTCTCCAATATTAATGAGTCATCCTGAAAAAGGAAATTTGTTAGTGAGAAGATTAGTATAGGCATATGGAAGTTACTAAAATTTAAACTTACGGTTTTGCAAAACGGCTGGACATATTGATTCCCGTTGTGCCCACTTGTAAGAATATCATCAGGGGAGGTAACTGCTTTGGTTGGAGATCTGTTAGGATTTGATGGTGGTGTCCGGACGGATGTACCCTGATCATCTTCAGTTCCGTGGTTGTCAGCTGAAAGGTTCTCGCTAGGTGTTTTGCGAAACCAGAGGGGCTTCCGAAAAGAATGTCTGAAAAACCTTTGCATACGGAGTGCTCTAATCGTTGCTCGAAGCTTATTGTTCTCATCTTCTAACTGCTTAAACCTTGATTTTGTCTCTTTCCTAATGGATATAAACTCTGCCTCCACATCAATGATGAAATCAGAGAAAGAGATATCGTCAGAGTCGGTGAATCTTTTAGGAAGACAGGTAGAACATGATCTTATTGGTTTGGATGGAGTTTTTTTAAGCCAAGTTTGGCAGACACCTCCCTTCGCCTTGGGACAATGTGCTTCTTGCGAACAACGTTGTCCTTCTTCTCAGGAACATATATGATAGGCAAAGAAGCATCACCACCAGGCCACATCTTTTTGGTGAATATACAACCATTCTCAATTTGTGAAACCAAGTAAGAAATTTTTTTGTCCTTGACTTCATCATCCCACTCCCCCCAGCCCACTTGTTGTGGACCAACTTCGAAATAGGGAGCAACAGAATGTTGGAATAATAATGAAACATTAGTGTGGTGGATATTAACGGTTGTGGATACGGATGGTGGATAATCTGTATGATAATGTTGAAAAACTTACATCGGATGAACGTACACAGTGCACGTTGGTAAGAGGGAGATTATTCTTCGGTAGGCCAACTGAATACCAATCCAAGAAGGTTGGACCATCACCGGAGCCTGGAATCTTGTCAAGTAACCCATAGATGTTCCTATATGCAAGCAGTTGAAGGGATAGAGGAAAACCGTGCAATCGGAAGGTCTTCTGTTGCAACTGTGTTTTGAATGTATCTAAGGCGTTAGCGACCTTTGATACCTTGTCCTGAAGGCGAGGTCTCTTAGCTACTGGTTTTGATGGGGGGTTGATGTCAGGTCTCATGGTTGATATTGTCTTCAATGACTCCCTGCCCCAAGGAAAATCTAGGAAAGAATCAATATCTTGAAGCATCTCAACATACTTGAAGGTTGGTCTATGTGTTTGGCTTGAGGCTATGAGTACACCATCAACAATGAGAAGAAGCGCTAGGTGGAGCTTTCTATCTGGATCATTTATAGATGGGTCTTCGAAAATCTTGTGCACATCAGCTAGAGTGGCCTTACGATCATCGCCAATCAACTGATCCCAATAACAGACGTCATCATAGGTCGTAATTGGGATCGTAATCTTCAGGGTATTCGCCACATGGAAAGTTAGTAACACCACCAAACTCGACCAAAGAAAACCTCAGGGGATATCCACCAAACACAGTCCACATCTCATATTTCTGTTTGGACAGAAGCTGTCTACAGAGGAGAGCGTGGACTAATTTGCAAGATATAGGACACTCACTAATTTTAAGACTAAAAAGCGAACCCAAACTTGAATTCAAAATCCTCTCCATCTGTTTTGTGCCTCGAAGTACCTTGCAAATTGCAGTGAGGATGTCAGGTCTGGAGTAGACATTGAGCCTTGCGTCTGGGTAATGGTCGGTTGCGAATAGACGAGTAGGAAGACGCTCATCGACCTCAGCACATTCATATGACGGTTGCTCGGTAGCAGAGATGGAAGGAGTATTGCTCGAGGACGGTTGGTCTGGGTTATGTTTGAAGAAACGAGTAATGCGGCGATTAGCTTTCATACTCTCCGGTGAAATTGACCAAATTTAAAAGGAGAAGAAGATGGTGGGGGTGATTCCGACAACGGGAATTGCGAGAAGGAGGAGACCGCCGTGATTTTAATACTCTCCGGTGAAATTGACGAACTTCTATCCGAGAAGATGGTGCCTACGATTCCTTTACGCTTAATTCCGGCAACAAGAAGAACTCGGAGGTTGACGAGACCGATTCGTCAACAACAAGAAGTTGTTACTGTGGGAGAATTAGGGTTTGAGAAAAGGGGAACGAAGTATGGAGGAGAACAACTGGAGTTTGATTTTTTTTTTAACTTTCACCAAAGAGAGAGTGTGGAAAATTTTTAAAATTAGTGGGTAAAAATTGTGAGATGAAAAAAGAGAGTTAAAAGTGAGTGAAGTGAGTTTGAAGGGGTAAGATGTAATTTTATAGGGGGAAAGTATAGTAGTAGTAGAAAGTGGGTGTATGTGTTATTAAAGTTTGAGAAAGTGGGTGTGGATGCAATATTCTCTACTTCTTTACCATCTCAATACCTTTTGGGTTTTTATTATGTTCATAATTGTCATTAGTTTCTGACCTGCACATTATGTGCAGAGTTATATTTATAGATATAATTATTTGTTATACTATTTATAACTCACAATTAGATTTGTTTGATTTTATCCAATACATGATTGTTTGGAATAATAATGCTTTCACCGTAAAATTCAGATCGATATGATGGCAGACCGAGATCAACATGACGGCAGATCCATATCAAATGTAAACCAAAGTAATCAATTAGGTTTTGATTAAACCATGAATTTTCAAACCGAACAAAATCTGCCAAAATGATCAAACTTCACAAAATAAAGTATCTAAATTGTCAAGATGGACAAACCCACTTTGATAGGTCTGTCCCGTATATGATTTCATATTTTTCGACCTATAAAAAATTCATCCCATGAAAACCACATTAGCAATGTCTGCATTCATCCTTTTTGAATATACAAAATTTGTGGATAACATACATTTCAACAAAAAAACAGTTTCTAATTTTTGTGTGGGCATGAAAATTTTTTATGATTGGCCATGATCAATCTTTTACTCTACGAAAGGAAGAGGTTACGGTTGTCCATATAAATTTTAGGATTAAGGGTGCCGTCGCACGAGTAGGAGAGTCATTAGAAGGTTGGAGTTGTTGTTGCGGCCAGGGAACTTGTGGATATAGAAGACATTGATGGTGATAGGTCTAGTGAAGGGGATCTGGCACATTTGAGGGTTCTTCGAAGATGATCTTGTAATCTATAAATAAACTTGGCGAGACAAAGTAACGACTACTGAGTTGAGTGTTAAATTGAAATTCAATGATGGAGAAAAGCTAAGCGGGTAATTTTTTGGACATTTTGCTATGCGGTTTTCCAATTAATAATATAGATTTATTATCTTAATTAAACATGTAGTTGAGTAAAATATGAATAAAACATTTTATTTTCACTTTTAAATTTTAGTAAATAGATACTTAAAATCGATTTTTTTATTTGAAAATGTAAAGAGTTTGTTAACAATAAAATATAATAATATTAGAATATTAAATATGAATAATGATATGTAGTGGTAACGGATTTTCTGATGATTAAAAAGATTAATACAATCAACCTAATGTTTACCTCTATGAGTTACACATAAAGAAGAACTGCATCGACCTTGCAAAAGTAGAAATTTCGTGAGATCCCAATATATAAAACGTAAATGAGATCTAGAGATTCATGGAGTCATTAGGTCATTAGAATAAATAAAACGAAATGAAAAATAACTCATACATTTTGATCAACAAATTAGAAAGAGTAGGGAGAAATGTGTGATGAGAACTGTGTAAATTTCTGTCTAATTGTTTATTTTATTTTAAAAATGAATCTTGTGTAACCTTTTTTTTTTTTTTTATCAACGTGTAACCAAAACTTTGTTCGTGTATAAAATATGTTCATTTCAATTTTTGCATAAATTCACCGCTAAATCTTAGTATAACGCCTAACTTCGTATTAGTTATTCTACATGTACAGGAAATTTCAAATAACAAATTTTATAAGTACCTTATAAACAATTTGTAAATATCATGTAAAATTTTATAAATATGTCATAAAATTTTATAAAAATATTTATAAAATCTTATAATTACTTGTATTGAGTGTCTGAGTAGTATATTTAACATCCAAAAGTATTTTATAAAATTAAAATAACTTTTCAGAGTTAACTAGATATATTTTTGAAAATAGATAGATGATGAGACATTTTTGAAAAAATGCACACCAATAAGGATAATTATCAAAAATCTCATTTTTTTAGTTATATAATTATTTTAAAATTTGTATTCATAATATAACTATAACTACTTTAAAATAAAATTTAACGAAACTTAAAGCAAAACAAAAAATTATCCAACACTTTATTATGAAAGATTTAACAAAGTTGAGTACTTGTACAACAACAAAAAAATTAATGTATTTCTCTACTAATATCACTTATTTTATAAAATTTAAGTGCTATCGGAAAAGCAAAAAATACATAACATTGTCATTTTGGTTAAAAGAAGCAGGTAAGCTTTATATAGGCCTAACATATCATGACATAGCCCAACTAGGTTTTAGCCCAAAAATAAAAAAAAAGGTTTAGGTTAATGAGGGCTCGTAATATGAAACCCTAGTTAGTTTCTCTTGCCGTCTCTATAAATCATCTTTTCTGTTAACTCCAATCCTCCTCCCATCGTTTCTCATACAGGGTTTTGATCTCTTTTCTCCATAAAAATCTTAGCTTGAGCAGTCAATTGAGTTATCAAGTTCGTGTCTCTCGTCTCATTGATGTAGTCTGTTTGGAATCTTAGGTCTCTGTTTCGAGTTTTGTGCTCTGTTCTTGTTTTGGTTTGCGAATTAGGAGTTTATTGAGGTGATGATGATAACATATAATCCCAGCTCTATGAGACCTTTTGTGGTCCAGGACTAGAACTATGTTCATTCATATATCTGAGCCTTCTTGATTTGGATTACAAATCTTTGTTTGATTGGTTTTTGTAGAATTGTTTAGTGTTTAGTATTTTAGGGTTGATGTGGCGATGATGATAACATATTATCCCAGCTCATTATGAGGCCTTTTGTGGTCAAGGAGAATAACTGTTTCTATAACATTATCTGAGCCTTTCCAACTCTTTAAGTATAGTTATTTTTGATTGTATATATTGCATATCTTGTTCCCTATGATGATTTTAAATTAATGCTAATGTATATCTGATAAATTTATTTGATGATTAATGATTTGCTGAGGGAACTTAGCTTATTTTTTATCGAGTGTTTTTTTTCTTGTTTTTGAGTATGATTGTTTTTTAATTGAAGGTTAAAAGGATTCCCTATGATGGTATTAACCATGCTAATACTGATTGTCTGGTGACTGAATCAATGTTATGTGTCTGAGGGAATCTATTAAGAATTTTCTACTTTGTGTGTTTTACAATGTCTCATAGTTTACTTGGTGATAGTGAAGTCTTTGTATATTGACAACATTGACATGGAGGAAACGAAAAGAACTGAACACGGCCAAACACAGAATTGAGAGTAATGTTTAAGTCGTTAATCTGGTCAATAAGTGTAAAATTTGCTTATAAATTCTTGTTTATGAATTTGATGTTAATGCGAATGCCACACTGACACTTTTCCAGCGTTATGCTTAATATATTGAAACTGTGATAAGACATTGCGATCTTTTATTTCGTCTGATTTTAGGTGTTCTGTATTAATTTTGTCTTCTTCACCTCGATCGGTTCACAAAATCCATTTATAAGATTAATTCTTCTCTTAATTGAAAATATATGTAACCCAAGGCACAAGTTTGTGTTTCATTCAGAAAATGAAGATGAGAACCATTGATTAAACTATAAAAAGCATAATTATTGAACACAACAATAACTCCATTGACGTCCTATACCTCCAGGCCGTGAAGTACTAGGTTTTACAATAACTCCATTGACGTCCTATTTCTTTTTCAACCAAACATAACGTGAAATTTGAAATCTTACTTGTATTTAGCGATTTGCAAACGTCAGCTATATTAGCCAAGACTTTGATTGGTGATGCAAAGAGCAAGAGAGTAATCAATGTTAACCGAACCCCATACATTTTTGTTTTTGGAATTTATGTTTTAAGATTTTAATATGAATGTATAGGATCATATTTACCATCATTCTATCATTTTCAATTTTCTATTAGAATCCTACAAATTATTGTTTTTTGTGCTGTAAATTTTCTGGACGACACCCCTGAATCCTGAAACCCCCTAAACCCCATATGTTTCAGTGAATTATGGCACATATGCTAATGTACCAATTTATATAGTTGCTTCCAAATTGAAATCATAACTCACATGCACATAAAAACTAGAAAACATTCTTATTATTTTATTGGAATTGAGAATAGCATATATATATGTATTGTATATGTAGAAAGAAGAAAAGAAAAATCAAACTCTGCAATTAAAAGTGCAGAGGCATTGCTTGCTCGATGGCATGCACGTGCCTTTTCCATTCTTGTACTTCGCACTGCATACAGTGGCACACCAATCGGCTACACATGGTCCTTGTAAATGAATATATTCATGACACAGTTCTTGTCCTTGCGTCTCCTTTACCACCAGCGGCCCTGATACAAATATTTTAACATAATCTCAAATTTTCTGTTATAAAATAAAAGGCAATGATAAGAAGAATACTATCAAATAAAGGAGAAGTCATGTGAAAATACGTAATATAAAGTCTTATTTTAAAATATTAACCGGCATAATATGTAAGTGTGAATCAAACCTAGAACGAGGAAGACCATGAAGATAGCAATAACAGGGGTTTTAGACATCTTTCTTGATATAATTGAATTGAAAACTTCAAAATTAACAGTTATGGGTGTGATAGTTAGGTACACGTGAAGACCATATATATAAAAAATTAGATGCATGTGACTAAATGACTACAGATCAGAAGAAATCATAAGAAAGATTTTTGAAAATTGACTACAAGTGGTCAAAACATATAAGAAAGTTTCTTAAAAAAAAAACAGATAAGAATGTCATTGAGCAGTCAACAAAGGATTAAATGCATAAGTATCTTAAGTACATTAATTCAAACGTTTTATAATAAATTGTTTTTATTTAAATTTTAAATAATAATGAAATAAAGTAACCAGTCGGTTTTTTTTTTTTTTTTTTTGTACAAAAGAAGGTAAACAATCAGTTAGACCACCTCCATTGGTGATTAACGAGAGGTTGGATGTCCTAAAAAATAATCATAAATTAAAATTTAAGACATCTCAGTTTTTTATTTTGTGTCTTCATAAAAACATTTGCATCCTTTCTTTTAGACATTCTTGTTGAAATAACAATAAATCAATTATAAAAAATATTTAAAACACTCATATTGAGTATCACTAATAATGATGCTCTTATGGCCGTCTGTAGATAGTCCAAAACATGCACAAAGATTAGGTAGAGAACATGCACAAAGCTTAGATAACTAACGTAGTATGATGCGAATGTTAAAGTAAACGAATGCTGATTTTGATTCATTAACCACCACGACTGTCAGTATATTTATATATATACTTGTCATGTAGAAGATCATAATCTTGACTTTGAGTTTCTTGTATGAATCTGAATTGGTCCAATTTTGATTTTTTTTTTCTTTCTCGTCTATAATATATAGTATGTCGTTTTGAGAACAAGTGAAATACAAAAAGACCAAGACCAAGATAAAGATATATTATCTAACCAAAGGAAGAAAGCAAAACACATTTTTACCCTAATTGCACTCATTTTTTTATGTAAATAAATATTCTAAAAAAGTATTTATTGTTGATATATATTAGGTATCAGCTCGAACTCTTTTTACTAAACCATAATTGTAATTACTCGAGAAAATTTAACTTCCATATAAAAACGACAAACAACTTGTAACTAGCTACTTTTTTTTTTGGACAAACGTAACTAGCTACTTATAAATCAAAAACACAGGTAAAATCTACTTATAAAATACGTAAGATTTTGTAGGAAATGTTATTAAAATATTGATGATGTCGTATACAGATC
The DNA here is from genome assembly GCF_000633955.1 of Camelina sativa. NCBI lineage: Eukaryota > Viridiplantae > Streptophyta > Magnoliopsida > Brassicales > Brassicaceae > Camelina > Camelina sativa. The sequence goes on along the minus strand of NC_025701.1, from coordinate 34,693,934 downwards.
CATTTAAAATTGATTTCGTACCTTATTTTTCTACACTGGTTTTGTTTTCCTCTTTAGGTTAAAATATTTTCTGGAAAAGAGCTGTTGCGTCTTCTAAAAACATAAGTAATGGCAACTAAGAAGTTTCTATCTCTTCTCTTGCCTTCACTAATGGTGTTTAGTCTCATCTTCCTGCCCATAATTTCAGGTAAAACATTTATTTGTTCAGGACTGTAACAAAATATATGTTTTTGTTTCGATTTGAAATCCTCATGGGAATTTGAAATATTTGGTTGTACAATTTACATGATAAATTATATAATTTATCATTAAAATATCCTTCAAATTTTTTTTAATATGTTTATTATATATATATACCAAATAGGACGATCAATGGAAGTTTTGGTCAAGCCCTGCCGTGACACACCGGAATGCTATAAAATATGCATATCAAAGGGTTACAAAAGGAGAATTTGCCGAACGGACTTGACACTCCATTATTGTTATTGCTACTCCCAATTTGTAGTTCATGATGATCCTTCCATGTCTGATCCACCCAAGTCTGGTCCTATTCGTTAATTATTAACTTTCATATATATATATATATATATATGTATATATATATTGTTATAATTATTAACGACATCATCAATATACAGTACTCGTTTATATACATGTATACATACATATACATATAATAGAAAATCGGTATATTTATACCCCAGCTAAGGGAGTATGTTGAATTCATACACCAACTATGACACTGAACAAATCCATACATTAACTTAGTTAAAATTCAAATTCGCTGCATCAACTTGAGAAACTGTGTATAAACATACACAGGCCGTAACGGTGTTAAGAAACCGTTAGCGGCTGCTTACGTGGAAGCCACGTAAGAAACGACGCCGTTTTGGTGAGACGAAAGAGAGTGATTCTTTTCGTCAAAACGACGTCGTTTCTATCTTCTTCTTCCTTTTTTCTTATTTTCCCGACTCGGGTTTAGGTTTTGTGTTCGCGATTTGGGGTTTCTCAAAATTTCTCTCAATCGATCAAGATGTCTTCATCCTCAGCTTCTTCAGGTGCGAAAACCTAATGTTTTAATTTTCCTTTTCGTTGTGTATTTTGATAGAAAGATTATTTACTGTGAATCCGTTAATTGTTGAAGGAGTGAGCGACAGATTTACTGTGATTGGAAGAGGAATCCCACGAAAATGTAGATGTGGTCGATTCTCTGTAATGAAGACTTCAAACACAATGAAAAATCCTGGAAGACTCTTTCATTGTTGTCCTAATGGATCCGACGAGGTAATCAATATAGTTGGTCATATGAAAATTGTTCTCATAACCTTCTCATAATGTGTATTTTTGTATTAGAATCCGAATCATTTGTTTAAGTGGACCGACATAAGCATGGTTGAGGAGATGGAAGAGGTTGAAAGTGTAGTTGACAAAATAGAAAGAGAAGTGGGAAGCTTAGCAAAGGGATTAGATGAGGTAGAAGCTATCAAAGAAATCGCAGAAAGATGTGAAAAAGATATTGTAGAGCTCAAAGGTGTGGTGAGTTCTTGTGAGAAAGAGATTCAAGAGCTAAGAAGCTTCAAGAACATGATTGTTTGTGGTGGTTTAGTTGTGGCTTTTGTCTACTATGTAATATTTGTGTAATGTGTTGTTAAGTGTTTTTGTTGTGATTAAGCATGTAATCATGGAGTTGTTAAGTGTTTTTGTTGTTAACTATGTTAAGATTAACATAAAACTTCAATAAGTTTTGATTAGATGAAAAATAGAAGCCATGTTTTGAGTACAACAAAAACTTGAAATTCACCGAACTACAACCATAAACTACCATGAGATTACCACAAAAACTTTCAATCTCATCGAACAAAAACAAAAAACTAACTTCCATTCGTCCCTTCCTTCTATTCAGTTCATTCATTCCATTCCATGGCTTGGTCCTTGGGTTGGTGCTTGACTAAGTCCTTGGCTTTGTCTTTGGCTTGGTTCTTGGCTTTGTCCTTGGCTTGGTTCTTGGCTTTGTCCTTGGCTTGGTTCTTCACCAGTTTTCTTCTTCTTCCACCTTCTACCAACAACTCCCAGAGCCGGACAACTTCTAGTATTATGACCGACGGTACTACACCGGCCACAACGACTATCTCGTCCAGCTTTTGAAACTTTGATTCTCTTCTCCGGTTGTTCTTGTTCTTCTTTTCCTTTTGACTTCTTCTTTGGAGACTCATTCTTGCCCTTCTTTCTTTTTTCTGTCTTTTTGGGACCTTTTGTAACTTCTCGTGGTGGTGGTTGAATCCTAGGCTCCTGAGATCTTATCCAAAAACCAATGCCATTAACTGCTGAGATTGACTTAGAGTAAATCTTGACATTTGTTGATGCCAAGTACCAATCACAGTTAACATAATCTTCAGGATTGTGCTTCTTGGTCAGTATGACTCTTAAAACATGGCGGCAAGGGATCCCTGTCATACTCCATCTTCGACATGCACATGTCTTTGCATTCATATCAACCTTGAATCCATGTTTGTTTTCGAGAACCTCATACTGCCCATTTCCACAAGGAATTACCTGACAATACTTTCGTAAAAGCTCTTCCTCTTTGATGGTGTTGGCGACCTTGAGAGTGTATTTCCCTTGACGTTTCATTGCTTTTTTAAGCCTCACATCTATACGCATCATAGTTTGTCTTCTTATTGTCTCCAACATCTCCACTAATGGCATTTCCCGTGCTTTGTTGATAGCATTGTTGTAAGACTCAGAAAAGTTATTAGAAACATCTTCACAACTGGATTTGCAGCCAAAGAAGGCACGACTACAGTTTCGCGGATTCCTTTGCATGACAGCCTCATACACTCCTTCATCAAACTTCTTCAATTCGTCAATGGCTTTGTTATACTCTGATGCATTAAAACTCTTCGCAACTGCCCAATACAACTTCTTTGGCAAATCTTTACCTGGATAAACTCTTCTAAGGTTACCATAGATATGGCGTGCACACATCCGGTGTTCCACCTTTGGTAGCTCTTGATCAACAACATTGAGCAATCCCTTTTGTCTATCAGAGATAAGGGTAAATCCATCACCATCTTCAAGCTTCAAATCAACTTTCAGCTTCTTAATGAACCACAACCAAGCATCATAGTTCTCTGTTTGCACAACTGCCCAAGCAACCGGATAGAACTGATTGTTAGCATCTCTTCCTACAGCTGCCAACAGTTGTCCTTTCACACCGTTTTTTAAGAAGCAACCATCTATGCCAATTATTGGCTGACAATATGCAAGCCAAGTCTTCCGAAGGGCTTCAAAGCAGACATAAAACCTATCAAACCTGACGATACCAGCATCATCAGTCAATGTCCCAACCTCC
>NC_025701.1:34614496-34689562 GCF_000633955.1 Camelina sativa | reverse complement strand
CAAAACGGCGTCGTTTCTTACGTGGCTTCCACGTAAGCAGCCGCTAACGGTTTCTTAACACCGTTACGGCCTGTGTATGTTTATACACAGTTTCTAAAGTTGATGCAGCGAATTTGAATTTTAACTAAGTTAATGTATGGATTTGTTCAGTGTCATAGTTGGTGTATGAATTCAACATACCCCCTTAGCTGGGGTATGAATATACCGATTTTCCTACATATAATAAATTTTATAGATCTTCCATATATGTTTTTATTATTGGTCAACAGATAGTGAAAAAAAAAAATTGCTCAACAACTTTCATATTATGTTTTTATTACTTGTCAACAACTTCCATATTATGTTAGGGGGGGTGTATTCAAACCATGATTTTGGAGAATTTGATGGGATTTAAGAAATTTAGAATTTTGATAGATTTTAGGGAAGTTCATATGATTTTCTGTAAAATTCTTTCAAATCCCACCTAAAACCATGAGATTTATATTTCTGTATTTTTAACATAACAAATCCTCTGGAATCCTCCAAAATCCTAAAAACTATTAAAATCCTAATCCACAAAACTGTTTTGAATAATAGTGTATTTTAAAGTAGATTTTTAAATCATCAGTTCAATAACAATGAATTTTAATAGACTTTTTAAAATCCATGATTGAATAACATAGAATTTGTAAATTTCACACAAATCACTTAAAATTTCAAGTTGAATACACAATGTATTAAATATTACATAATTAGTTTTCCATAACAAAAAAAAATGAAACATAGATCATAAAGTTTTTCAAAGGGTGCTCATAATTTATTATCGGTTAAATTACAGATTAAACCTTCAAAGTGTCACCGAGTAGCACTTTAAACCTTGAGATATTTTCACTAACACTATAAACCTTTAAAATAATTTCACTAACACTTTAAACCTTAAAACTAAATTTCATATTTGTACCGCCACGAAAAATAACGGAATAGTAATATTCATCAACGTGAAATAGTTAAACTATGTTGGTTCGATTTAAATACTTGTTTATTTATTTATTTATTTTAATTTAATTATTTATGACAAATGATAAACTATGTTGGTTCGATTTAAAATGTGATTTTCCATTTATTATCTTTTCACTTATTTTTTATTTTATTTATAAAGCTTTGATTAGAATGCCCTCAAACCTTGGAGAGCTTTCAATTGCTTCGCCCTTTGGCCTGTCTTTTTTTTCCACAAATCAATTATATTGATATCAAAAGTCAAAACATGTTTACCAAATACAGAAACATTCCTATAAAACCATTATATGCAAATACATGAAATTGATACAATTTTAGTAAAAAAGTGAAAGTGAATCTTTTGTTAATTAGTTTTATAGACAACAGATAAAATCTGTTAAATCTCCCCTTTACACACTTTTATTAGCTATCAGCTTGGTGCTAATATGTTATCTAAGAAACTAGATAAGGATACATCTGATGAACATATTATTTCTTTAAAATAAAATTTAAATTAAACATTCAAACTACAAAAATAGTATTCAATTATTTTTTAGAAAAATAGAGATTATTTTTGTGATTTTTCATTTACAAAGTAATTTCTCACATATTTGATTACATAATTTATTGTATTTCTTATAATTAATTTATTTTTCACTAAATTTGATGGTACAGTGCTTACAAATTAATATTAATCTAAACTATGATGCTAAACACAAATTTGGTATCGATTATTGAATGATAACAAACTCATTTGTAATGTTACTAAATCTTTTATTTTTGTTATAATATTTGAATAATTTGAAACATGTCAAAATCTTTGAATAATTTGAAACATGTCAAAATCTTGTTAATAAACTTTCAAAACCCAAATTTATATAATAAGATAGAATCGGATTCATGAGCTCGGTTCCTTGTATGCAGTTTTTTTTTTGCCAAGTCTTTATTATATTTTAGTTTCATATCTTTGAGATGTGAATTATATGATAAATCTGATGAGAGTAGACACACAAAATATTTAGGCATAACTAAGTTAGACCCTGATACAACAAAAAATACCAACTACATTATCCTCTAAAGAGATATGATTAATTTAAGTTTATTAATCTAAAATAAATATAACTGTAAATTATACATTTAGAAATTATGGTAACTTTCAAGTTAAACATATTGACAATTATCCATAATTTTCTAGATCCTCTTTCATTAATCTTAACCATTCCATCTTGGCTAGTCATTTCAACTGTGTAATTTGATTTTGGTCCATGTCCAATTGTCCTGACATTATATATATCGAACTTAGTGATATTCTCAAATTAAACCCTAGAGCTACACTCTCAAATTGAGAGGTCACTGTAATACTTAGGGGTCGAATTCCACAAGGACTCAAGTCTACACCATAAATTATAGAGTTTTATAATTAAGTTAAACAAGTTGATTTAAATAAAGAAAAGCAATACAAAATATTAAATAAAACTGTTGTAAATTCAGAAGATCAAAAAGCTAGGTCCAGAGAATTTCTCAGGAAATTACAAAATATTAAATCAATAATTAAATAGGATTCAAGCAATTAAAATCAGATCTAGAACTCTAAATTCTTTTGTAAAATAAATCAGTTCTCACTGTAAATTTATCTAAATTTAAAACCAGTAAATCCAAATCTCTTTGTAAAATTCTAGGTTAAAAATCAGCTTTAAAAACAGGTTTAGATTGTTCACAAAATCACTAAATCAAATCTCTTTGCAGAAAGTAATTTTGCTCATCAAAAAGTTTTATCAGGAAAATCAATTCTATTCTCATATCAATTTATTTTCCTAGGTTATTAATTCTAGGTGATCAATCAAGAATTAATATGATGAACAACCTATGATAAAGATCTAGAAAGATAATGAATCCTAAATAAACAGATCTAATAAATCATAAAATCCTTGTGAAAAACCATGAACCTAACAAGCAAACTACTAAGACATATTCAATGAAGAACAAAACATAATTCTGAATAATAAGCAATGAAAATTAAAAGAGTAAAAGAGAGAGTTTATGAATTTTTCTCTCAAAGTAGTTCAGATCTCTCTCTCCCAAAAGCTCTCAAAATCTCACAGTATTGCAGAAAATAAAACTTGCTAGAATAAAACTTAAGGGTTTCTAAAACCCAAAACAATATATATATATGTCCTAAAACACGCCAGGGACTTGTCTTGCAATTATGGAAAACTTTGGGGGCAGATTTGTGAAACTTCCAAAATTGTGGTCTTCTTGCGGCTAATAGGGGTGTCGACCGACACCACGAGTGGTGTCGATCGACACCATCTCTCTGAAAAGGTTCCAAGTTGATTTCCTCCGGATTAATGCTCCAAAACGATCCAAATTGCTCCACTTTGCTCCATCCATGCCAAAATCCTAGAAAACTTGTCAAGACTCAAAAACATCATAGAAAACAAATCATAAGACTCAAAAAGCACGCTTATATCATGGTTAAAAACCGTAAAAACCATGATATATCACTTAGTTTCTAAATAATGGCATTATACCCAACCATCATATCATCAAAACCGTATTTATACTAAAACATCATATCATTGGCTTTATTTTAAATGCATCATCATAGTTGTGTAGCACTGACATCAACAATAAAACAATCGGAGATGTTCGTTTTAGGTGTCGCACCACACGTTTCAGCGACGAGGAAATTTCCCTCTTTCGTTGCAGCGGGTTGAGGGTCTACATATGGTCGCTGGTTTGGTTATTGTTGATAATGAAGCTGATTTGTCTCCTATATCAGAAGGCGTGGATTCGGTGCTTTCTGGTTCTTAACAGGAGGATGGGCTGGTGTCATCTTAGGGAGAGTGGCTCCTGTGATTGGTGATCCTAGGATGACTTGTGTAGGCATCGACACAGGTGTAGCAGGGCTGGTTATTGAGGGTGCAGAGTAACATGCAGCTTCAAGTGTTGTGATTGCTTTGGAGAAGACTTCTGTAGAATAGACTGGTTTTGATTCATCGGTGAAGACTCCTTCTTCTAGTGAAGCTAATGATTATGTTGGTGTGTTAATGGAGACAAACCCACCTTTGGTGACCTCGGGTGCTGCTTCGGGGTGATTGATAGATCATGCAAGCGAAAAAGGCCCAATAGGCCTACAGACGATGAGGTCCAAGAAGCTGAACGTGTATCATGCTCTTTTTGAATATCCCCTAGCGAAGCAAATTTGGGCTTTATCCTCATTTCCAACACTGTCAGAGCAATTTTCTTTCTAAGTCCATCTTTGCAAACATGGATTTTTTTATTTTGGCGAGCACAAAAGATTCCTAACCCGGATGTGTATCCTTGAATCTTGTGGTATATTTGGAAGGCTCGAAACGATAAAATCTTTACTAATCTGGATTCAAATCCGCTTGCAATTTTGCGTTTGGCAGAGAATGATTCTAAAACTTGGTTTATGGCACAGATGAACGACATGGTAGACACATCACCTTGTGTCCCAAGGGCCATATTTGGTAGCGAGGGCAGTCTAGCGGTTGATAGCCCTGTTAAAAGTTATCATTGTTTTGTCGATCGATCTTGTGGAAAGTGACAGACCAATATGCTAGTAGTGGATAATATTGTACCTAAAATTATATATAATTATATATATATATATATATATATATATATCCAATGATATAAAACACAAGTATGGCTCTAGTGTCTCATACCAAAAAAAAAAAGTATGGCTCTAGTGTCTAGTCGCATAGCTAAAATATTTCCTGTTTGGTTTTGTCATCACCATTTTGGTAGTTTGTGTCTTGACATGATTCGCTTCTTATAAAATTAATTGTTTAATTTAATACCTAAAATTATACTATAATACTGATTTAGAATTAAAAAGAGAAAACAAAACAAAACTGTTTTGTTCACTTCAGATGAACTCTACTTTATTCCTTCACGGTCTCTATACGCCAAATATCTGTTTCTTCATTCGACAAAAAAACCTCCAATCTCATGTCAATGTTTTGTCTTTAGATACTATCTTACTCTCTCTCTCTCTCTCAGAGAGCTAATGTCTCTAGGACTGTCGGAGTTCGCCGACGGCGTAGCGGCGCGGAGTCTCAGCGAGATCTCAGAGGTAGACGCCGTAAGAATCGGAGCTGATATCGTATCTGCGGCGAGACGTCTCATAGCGCTTTTTAGGTCTATCGGAGATTGTCAATGGCTTCATCATCCACCCGTTATTGCTGAAGCTATTAGAAGGTGACAAAAAAAAATTAAAAAACTTCACCTTTACTCTTATCTCCTGAGTGTTGATCGGACGGTTTAGATTCATTTTGTTATCTTTCTACTGGTTTAGTATCTTCTGGTCCCCAAAGGTTGGATCTTTATTGGAGTCTGATTGAATTTATTCCTGAAAGGTTTGATTTTTCTGATCATGTAATTAAATGCGAGTGTTGTTGTGTTCTTTAAGGTATGATGAGCTTTGGATGCCGTTGATTTCTGATCTAACGGTTGGTTTAAAGCCTCCAATGATTTTGCCTCCTATTGATATTGAATGGGTTTGGTTTTGTCATTCTTTGAATCCAGTAAGCTCTGTTTCCTTCTCTTATTTAACAAAGATTCTGATTTGATCGGGAATTATATAGTTATGATCTTATCTTTGTTAGGTGAGCTATAGGGATTATTGTCAAAAGAGATTCTCAAAACTTATAGGGAAGCCTGCTATTTACGATCAAGAGAACGAGGATTACGCGGTTCTACAATGCGAAAAGGTTTGGGTTTTACGGTACCCATTGGAGAGTTTCGAGAACAGAGCTGATCCTGATTCAGTTGAGTCTGTTTCTTCAGTAAATGAAGATGTGAAAACTCTAGTAGAGAAGCAGAGGTTTCTTTGGGAGAAGTTTTCAGCGCCTTATATGTCTGAAACCGTCTACTTGATCGCTGCTCGGTTACGTTACAAAGGGTTTCTGTTGATCTTACACAAGTTTAAAGACGAGATATCTCGTCTTATTCCAGCTTCTGATATACTTCTTATGTGGCTCACACATAAGAGTTGCCCGACGGTATATAAAGACGATGTTGATGAAATGTTGGAAGAGATAACGAGAAAAGTGGTACGAGTTGGAGAAGAAGTTGAGAAAACAGAAGTGGAAACAACTAAAAGACTGTGGGATAGGTACTTCAATCAACCATACGAGAAAGCAGGTGGTGAATTGACGGTAATAGCGAATGAGTCTCGTCTTAGTAACAATGCAGTGTTTTATTGGCCTGTCTCTGATATGGACGTTAACACCACGTATAAGTCTCTTCGACCTAGATTTGTTTTGGAAGTAAGTTCTTGCTTTTGATGTAAATGACTTGACTCTGAAGTAAGTTGTTTTGTTTTTTGTATCTGAAAATGATTATTTTTCGCAGTTGTGTATATTTGTAAGGCTGAATACAAAAGCAGAGCGGAATGAGTCTATAGATCGAAGTTTCCTTCGTTTGAGAGTTGCTAGATGTCATAGGAAGCTGCAGCTAGATAAGAAAATGACAGATTTGTCTCGCGATGGGACGTGGCAGAAGGGTTGGCATCTTTACTGCGAGTTTGGGACGTTAGGGGTTGTATTGGAAACACATCGTGAACGTCCTCGTGGGATTTGCTTCAGAAGTGGTAAACCGGAAGGGATGATTGAGGTCCCGTGGAATGATCTGTTAAGAGCACATTCATTAGCATCTGGTAGGTTTCTCGGTAAGCAAGTGAGTGTGTTTGCTTCGGTTACGCCTCCGGTTCAAGCGCCGTACTTGCTGAGATTTGTCCCGGATCGAGTTACCGATGATTCAGGTGCTATGATATCTGATTCAGTTCAAAGAACTAACAACTTCCGACCTCAAGAAGGAAGATGGCTTACACGGACCGTTCTTGATCATGCTGGACGAGAATGCTTTGTTATCCGAATCAGGTAAGCTCCACAATATGTCTGTTGAAACTTGTTTCTCCTTCTGAACTGACTGTTTCTTTGATTCTAAATTTGGTTTAGAGTGGGAAAAGGAGTGTTTAAACGTGGAGGTGAAGTTCCATCCCCAGTTAAATCAGAGGAGCGGATAACAGAGATTCGTGTAGGTTCTTGGTCTTATATCGAGGGCTCAATCGGTAAAGCTCCAGGTACATTGACTTAGGAGACAATGTTTAGCATTTGAGTTTGCAAAATATATCTTAAAAAAAAACTGAAAAATATGGTTTCTATTTTAAGAAAGTCGAAAATGAAACAGTAGCAGTCTTAAGCAGTGTACCGATCATTGTGTTTTCTCGTCTAGTACAGGGAAGGTGGTTGGAACCGTGACGCCTAAAGAACCAGTTGAGGACTGGGAGGCTGGTTGGGAATTTTCGACTGGAGACGAATTGCGTATCCGTTGGGACTCATCAGGAGCTATCTCAGAGCTAGGTCTATATTCAAGAAACCCTGGTTCGCTGGTATGGTTTCAAGATTCAAGAATTTTCTTCGCGTTTTTTCAAACCGTTTTCTGATATCTTTGGTAATACAGGTTCGGCTGTTAACTGGACGGAGAATGCAATATAAAGGAGAAGATGAAGAAGACGAGGAGGGTTTTGTAACATTGGTAAGATCAACAGAAGAAGATCCAACAGAAAAAGCAACTGCTCTAATCGACTGGAAGCATCAAGCCGTGGAGTTTCTACCCGAGGAAGATGCGGTTTTCGTCTTGCTATTGTCGGTATCGATTCTAAGAAGTGTAACACAGAGAAGAAGAGAAGATGTTGGTAAATTGTTGGTACGGAAGAGGATAACCGAAGCTACCGGTGAACGGGACTGGGGATCAGTTATCGTCGATGCTTCATCGTCAAATGTATCTTCTTCTGCAAGTCCATACGTAGAACCATGGTATCGGAACTCTGGTAAGGTTTTGGCGATGGAGGAGAAAGTACAAGTTGCGAGATATCCGTATCCTGTTATGAGCTATTCTAATGTTGATGGTGGTGATAATTTGTATAAACACGTAATATTCGGGTGAAAACTTCAAAGAAATTGCATAATTTTTTAGAAAGATGGATTGGTGTGACCAAAATTGATACGATTCTTGGTATGTCTTTTATCAACTAGACTGCTTTGCTTACTATATTGTAAGTTAGCTATTAACTTATAGATCGTTGAGCCTCTTTCATGCTTGAATATTCGCTGGATCAAAAGTCCAGAACTCGAGATGTGTTGTCTAGTAGATACCTCAAATTTTATAGAGTTGGAGGACTTACCTAAACAGAATCTTTAGGATCCGACAATGTACAAGATATACTTTGCTTGTCTTACCACTCCATACTTTTGAGTCGCTTACACCTTATTAAATGACAAGTGTAACTACATTTGAGGGTTTGGCGTTTATGGCACCGTGGTCTAAGTAAGCATGTGGTCTCACTTGTTTAGTTATCCAAGCTATTGTAGGGTCTCACTTGTTTAGCATGTGCATTTTGTTCCCCTTACCCTGCTGTCTCCACAATTACAAATGATTTTCCGATTTTTGGGTAATATTCGGTTATAGTAAAATGAATTTTTATGATATTTTGAAAAGAATCCGGAGATAAACTTGTTAGTGTAGAAAAAATTTAAAAAGTCGTTCTCGCATGGCCTACGAAGAGACTTTGATGTCAAAAAATCAGAGTGTAGTGTTTTTTTTGAGTGGACTACTTCTCTAGTGAAGGATAAGCTATATAAACTGATAAGATAAAAAGACCCAAGTCAAGCATCTACATGTCTTCTGTTATTATCATTGCAGCTAAAATGTACAAAAGCGGGATAACACATAAAAACAAACACACAAACAAACTCGTACACGCACGCAGAAAAGAACTCTTTTAGCCTACAGAAGCAAAAAGAAACAAGACTTGCAAACGACCACTTGATGTTGTCAGAACGAGGGTACTCTGTTTTTTTTTTCCTTCTCTTTTTCAAGATTTGGTGTTAGAGATCACATGCCGTAAGTAGGAGGAGGGCTCCTTGGTCCAGTCTCTGATCCTGATCCTCCTGCTGCCTTATGGAACGCATCCGACGTCGACCGCCTCCTAAACCGAAAGGGTTCCTTTCCTCCTGCGTTTGCTCCGTTCACATCCCAAAAATGATCATTTTCTCGTTAGAAAACCTCATACATTCACTTTAAACCCATAAAACTTGGACTCCTTCAACCATATGTATAAAATCTATCAATCCGACGTCAATGAAATGTTAACAACCACACACATACACTTGTCAAATCCTCCTATTATGTTAGGTAACGTATAACAACATTTGACAAGACAACACACCTAATCCAACCAATATAATCAAACTAATATCACATAATGACCAAATTGGAGTATCAAATCATAATGGACACTATGAGACAAAACTTTATGTTATACTGTCGACAAAAACTTATGTAAAAACTAAAAAGTGCACTATGCCTACACACACACTTTTCTATACCTAATCTAATCACAGTACATTAATAGACATATAACATTAAATGACAAAATTACCCTTCAACGAATTAAGTGAGTGTACTGTTTCACCTAACTCACACTGATATGAAAGTGGTAAAGTTAAAAAAAAAAAACTCACCGGAGAACGGAGATAGTGGCGGAGAGAAAGGAGACAGCGGCGGAGTTGAACCGGCAGGCGACGCAGGAGCTGAACCGCCTTGGTAACCCGGTGGTTTAATAATCATGATGCTACGTGTAACTTTCACAGCCTCTTCCGGCGAATCCTCACCGTACGATCTCGCACTTCCACCTTCAGATTGATCTAATAAATCACAGCCATTAAAAGATTACATCAAATCAAACGATCTAGTCGGATCGATCATCAGGTTTAAATACTTCAGTGCATGTTTTTACTAATTTTAAGATTCGTTGATTCAATCGGTTCCAATTTTTATAGCAATAACACGGCGTACCATTGCCGGAGCTAGGTCGGAAACTGAAGGTATGGTGTTTCCGAAGCTTGCCAAGGCCGTTCTCTGGCCGTGGACCAGCGACGGTATCATCCCACAGATGATCAAGTAAGCCCATAAAGGGGTTGAAATTGATAAGAATCTAAAGTTTTTGGGGTCTTTTTAGGATTTTTTTGTTAAAACTTGTTGTTGTTGTTGTAAGAGAGATTCAATGATTCAACAAGGAGGCGATGATTTAAAGGCGAATGAAAAGATCTGAGCCGTTGATCTGATCTGACGTGGCGTCTGGATCATGGCTCTACGCAAAGGTGGATAAGGTCGACTGTGGGGCCCGATAAGGTCAAGATATTTAGATCGGAGTGCCACGTGGCGTTTCATCGGAGGGTTATTAATGCGTCTCACGTGACCGCATCTTTCGCTCTCTTGTTTAATTTATTTACTGTTGTGTCCTTAGCTTTATCTTGATTAAGTTTAAAATACCCTTCGATATATGTTTATTTACAGTGTTACCCTTGCCTTTTGATCTTAGCCGCCAACAAAAGAGACCAAGTTCTCTCTTTCAGATAATATCGGAGCTTCTCTTGTTTCCCCCTTTTTTTATTTTTTCTTCTACTATCCGAGCATGACAATTAGATGTAGTTTCAATTTTATTAATCACTTTTTCTGTTTTTTGTTTTCTACGGCAACTCAATTCTATTATCATAAGAGAAGTGTTGCATAATCCATACAATCATTCAAACAGATAAAGAATATTGAACATAATTTTGATGAAAAAATGGAAATGACTTTGTTTTTCCAAAATAAATCTGTTAAGCTTTTTCTTCGTAAAAACTCATAAAAGACTAACATTTTATGGATAAAATTGTTTGTATATTGTTCGAGATAGCTCTAAACCATGTTTTTTGAAAGAAAATACACATATTCTCTTTGTTACGTTATAAGTGATGTTTAAAGTTTTTATACACAAATTAAATAAATATGTAATTTACCTTTTTTCATAAAAATATTATTCCCTTTGTCCTTTAAAGATTGGCTTGTTGTAACTTTTTCATGTTATGTACAAATATTAATTTTCCATCACTTTTAGCTAATCAATATTAAACTTTTATAAATATTAAGAAATAACCATTAAGAAAATTATAAAATCTGAATAGTCACTGGTCTACAATTATATAAGTACTTTTTTTAGTTAAAAACAATAATGTATTTAAATTTAATAATCATTATTTCTTAATTTGTTTAACACTCTCAAACATTTATCTTTTAGGAACAGAGGGAGAGGGAGTAATAAATAAATGAATTCACCAGTAGCAACATACAATGTAAAATACTGTATGATTGATCAAAATAAATTAAATACATTTAATTTTTGCATAAAGTTTTTAAAACATCATTTAAATGAAACAAAATTATGTTAAAACATCATTTATAATAAAATAGAGAGAGTATAATATTAAAAGAAGAACAAATATTATTACATTTTCTGAAAATGGTTTATAAATGTAAATCTATAATTTTAATATTAATAATTAATAGTATTTTTAATAGTATTTTTCTGGCTGTTTATTAGTTACGGTTCTCGATCATATCTAGTATATTGAATATGTTTTACAGCATCAAAAAGATTTTAAAGAAATTGTACAGTGATTAGTTATTAAAAATTCAAATTCAATAATATTTTAAGTTCTCAAAAATATATTTTAAATTTGTATTTGTTTGTTTGTACGTTGTTTGGGAAAACACTTTGTGACTTTAAGTGCTACTAACAACAAGTCGACAATGATGATCTTCAATCCTCTCTCTCTTTTCTCTCTCATATTTGAGAGAGAAGCTTTCTTTTCTTTGATCATCGTCCGACATGTTGTCGGTCTTTGTAACTGGATAAAATCTGGTATTATTGTAAACATGACTTTTTCGTTGCCTTGTTCTGGCCGTAAACATGGCTTTCTTGTTGCCATATTCTTGCCATAAACATAGCTTTTCCGTTGCCATGTTCTTGCCGTAAACATGATTTTTCTGTTGCCATGTTCTTGTTGTCGCCTTTGTTAGGCGTTTTTAGTTTGCTTCAAATAAATAGGAATTGTCAGTCTTGATTTGTCTCTGTGTTTTATAGAGCTTCACGAGAGATGACAAAAACTTATATGTTTATACATCATATAAGTGTTTTTTTGTCTTAGTTAGATCTGAAGCAAAAGCTTTACTATCTTATGGTGAATGAGATCAATTTAGATTTTTGTCGATCTATGGTTGATTTGTTTATCCATATAGTGTTTGCTGTTTGTCTCTGATCTTTCTGTTGGGTAAACGGTTTATAGAAAATTCAAGGATAGTTGCAGAGTTGAAGAAAAGAAGAAACTTTCTTCGCGATATTCAGATTCCTCATAGCCGTGACTTCAATTGTTTGGAGTTTTGATTCGTCTTATAACCAGCTTTATCGGTGAAATTTAGAAGAATCAAGTGTCGAAATTCAGATATCGACAATGATTATGTTCACCGGAAAAAAATCTCAGACGATCGAGGATGTTGTCGGAAAGCTTTAGATTCTTCATCCAACACGTGTTAATGACACGTTTTGTTTGGATGAAACCAACTATAGATGAACTTTCTTCATCGTAAAGCAATGTATCTGTATGAGTTTTTAGGGGCTGTGTAACCCAACCTTTTAGAAATAAAATTAAAATCTTATGAAAAAAAAAAAAGACTTTAAGTGCTAGTCATGGCCTTTATAAAAAAAAAAAAATATATTTGACCATACATATATAATTATATGATATCATGCAACTTGCTCGTCATTATCATGCAACAACGATGCTTTTCTTCTTTTATATCTAAACATTTCTTCCCACGATTTTTCAGTAAATTAGCTCACATTAATTTTATATTTTCTATAAAAAATGAAATTATTGATGCACTTAAAATCAAACATACAAAAACAACTTAATTTTACTACTGCGAGATAAATTTTTGAGATATTTTTTATAATATTAGATTTTCATATATGCAAGTAAGTAATACTATATGATAGTATGTATTGATACCAATATAGATTTGAACGTGTAATATTAATAGAGAAATTCTTCGAAGTATCACAATTTAAGTTTTTTCTAAAAATATCACGCTTAAGTTTTTTCTTTTATAAAAGTACCACAAATTTTTCTTTTTCAAAAATACCATAAACACATAAAATTGATTTTATATTCGATAGAACTTCTTTTTTTAGGTTTACGTTGACAAATTTATATTTATGATGTAGTTTTTAGCGGGTAAACTTTAATGTTTAAGATTTCAGAATTATTTTTTAATATAAAAATTTAGTTTCATTTTATGGTATTTTTGAAAAAATTACAATTTTATGGTATTTTTAAAAAAATACAATTTCATGGTATTTTTGAAAAAGAAACTAAAAGTGGTATATTTTGGAAAACAAATATTTTAGTGATATTTATGAGAATTGACCATATTAATGGTGTTAATATTGCCATATTGGTAACATTTGTTAATACATACATTATGATTGTAGAAATTATTTTTTTTTGTTTGTTCAAACGTTTGATTCATTAGGTAACTAGTGGGCCAGACCCATTACAATCGAGTGTAAAGCCTCATTTGCTAAGGAATCCGCTTTCTCATTGTTTGATCGAGGAGTAAATCGAAAAGAAACAGAAGTGAAAAAAACTAGATATATTCAGGATGTCGAAGAGAATCCCGTGGAGCTCTTTTGGTTGGATCTCCGAATTGATTGCTTGGACCAGATTCATCGAGTCAGAAGCGAGAGAAAGGTGGGTTATCCCCAATAGTTTGGCCGATTGGAGAGCATTTAGGACCGCCAGTCCTTCTGCGACGATTGGTAATGCAACATTTGGTAAAGTCATAGATCCTTGATCGATAACTTCTTCGAGATGGTTTGTGAAGATCCAGCCTAAACCTGCGGTTTTTGTGGTATTCCAGGCTGCATCCGTATTGCATCTGATGACATCTCTCCCCAGAGAGTTCAGTGTCGTCGGCTGTTGGGGCTTCAAGGTTGGTTTTATTACACCCTGGCTTTGGATCCACTCCTTTGCCTTGCCGATGGCATGTGTAATGACCTCGATAGGGTGAAGATGCCTATCCTCGAAGATCTTCTTGTTCCTATTATGCCACATAGACCATAAGATCCAAGGGTCAAAGCTTATCTCTCCCATACCCACTGGGGGTAGACATTTTAGGAGTTTTGTGGCATCGTAACCCTTTTGGAAGCTAGAAAAGCGATCAATCGCCAATGAACCTGCACATGGAATTAACTCCCAGATTTGCCTGGCAAAGTGACATGTGAAAAATAAATGCAGGGTCGTCTCATCCTCTCTGCAGTGTGTACATCTGGCCTCCGTGAAGATCTGCCGCTTTCTAATGTTCTCTCCCACTGGTAAGGCATCCTGAATTGCTTTCCATAGGAGGACTTTTAGCTTAGGGTTGCATTTAATTTTCCAGAGGCTTGCGTTCCAATCATAGTCACTTTGACCTTGAGGATCGATATTGCAGTTTTCCTCCTTATTTAGTGCTTCATAGTAGCCGGATTTAAGAGTGTAGATTCTAGTTCTCGATGATAGCCATGCCCATTTATCTGATCCGCCTAGTTTTGCTCGGTTTCAGGTTGAGGATTTTGTTTTCATATCCCGGAATAGTACGTGCTATCTCATCCAAATCGCATTCTTGAGAGTCCCGGTGAAGCAGGTCAGCAACTTTTTATTTTTGTGAGCTCTCATTGACTGGACCTGTTGGTATTTCCGGCTCTTCGAGGGATAACCAAGGATCCTTCCAGAGAAGAGTTGATTGCCCATTCTCAATGAGTCTACCAATATGAGGTTTGAGGAGGTCTCTTCCCACAAAAATGCTCCTCCACCCATGTGATGCAGAAGTTGGAACCACATAATCCAGAAAGTGGGCATTTTGACAGTATTTTCCAAGGAGAATTTGAGCTAGCAAGCATGAGGGTTTTGTAAGGATTCGCCAGCCAATCTTGGCTAGAAGCGAGTCATTAAACAGTTGTATGTCTCTAAACCCTAAACCTCCCTTATTCAGAGCTTTTGTCATCTTTTTCCAAGAGATCCAAGACATTTTCCTCTTATCTCCAGATCCATCCCACCAGAATCTAGTGAGTGCTGATTGTATTCTTTTGCACAGAGAGACGGGCAGTTTGAAGCAAGTCATAGCATAGGAAGGCATTGCTGTCATAACCGACTTTGAGTAGGGTTAGTTTACCAGCTCATCACTCGCTGCTTAATTCTATCAATGATTGATGTGAACACATCCTTCTTTTTCCGCCCAAACAGCTCTGGTAACCCAAGGTACTTACCTTTTCCTCCTTCATGGTGGATACTGAGTTCATTTTTAACTCGATTCTTTGTCTCTATTGTTGTCCTCTTTGAGAAGGTGATAGAAGAATTCTGAAAGTTTATTTTTTGCCCTGATGCTTCTTCAATTTTTGCAGGATGGATAGAAGGTTCTAACAGCTTTGTTTATCTGATCTACAGAAAAACATGGTGTCATCCGCGAAGAGCAGGTGGTTTACGCGGGGGCAGTTTTGTGCCACTTTGATGCCCTCTAGTGATCCATCAGATTGAGCCTTGGAGCATAGACCAGAAAGAACTTCGCTGCACAAAATGAAGATATATGGTGATAAAGGGTCACCATGACGGATTCCACGTTCAGGTTTGACTAATCCTTTTGCAGTTCCATTGATGAGGTAAGAGTATGATACAATAACAATCCATTGCATTATCCATTGTATCAATTTTCGATGAAAACCCATTCTAGCCATAACGTGTTCAATAAAATCCCATTCCAGCCTGTCGTAGGCTTTACTCATATAAGTCTTGACTGCCATGTAGCATAGTTTTTTTGCTTTTGAGGTTCGTAGGTAATGTAATGCTTCATGGGTTATGAGTACATTATCACTGATAGCTCTAAGGGACAAAAGCTGATTGATTTTCAGATATCACCTTTTGAAGAAGAGGTTGAAGTGTTTTGGACAGAAGTTTTGCAATGATTTTATAGTAGACTGAGCAGAAAGCAATTGGTCTGTAATCTGATGTCTTCTTTGGGCTTGTTATCTTGTGAATCAGTCTAACATGTGTGTGATTGATGTTTTCCGGTAGGGTTCCAGTGGAGAAGAAATTCTTAATCTCAGAAACTATCATGTCTCCCACTGTATGCCAGTTCGACTGGAAAAAACTAGCAGAGATTCCATCTGGTCTTGGGGCCTTGTCTGCATGAATTGCGAAGCATGCTTCCTTTATTTCCTTGGGAGAAGGTTCAAGGATTAATTTGTCATTTATTGTAGGAGTGATGGTGGGGGAGATCGCTTCATTCACACATTGGAGTCTTGTTCCAGCCTCAGATCGAAAGAGTTTGGAGTAATATTCAGATATGCAGTTAAATATTCCTTCTTCCTCATAAGTGAGGTTTCCTTCCTCTTCTTCCAGTACAGCTATGTTGTTAACTGCCTTTCTTCCTTTTGTTACAGCGTGGAAGTAGCCTGTATTCTTATCTCCCAGGACAAGCCAGAGCTATCTGCTTCTTTGTCGCCAAAATTCCTCCACTGCTTGGTAAGACAACATGAGTTCCCTATTTAGTTTAGTAATTAGCTCTGTTTCCAAGAAATCACTGCTCATTGCCTCCTCAAGTCTTACTTTGATGTCCTCAATCTTTTTTTGGCTGTTAAATTGTTGCTCCTTATTCCACTGGATGATCACTCTGCCGCATATGTTGATTCTATTCTCTACAGTGTCTTCGGGATTTAGGTTCCAGGCGATGTTCACCAACTTTTTAATTTCCTCATTTTCTCTGAGTCTCCGATAGTATCTAAACAGCCCTTTTCTTCTCTTTCTTTCAGGATCAAAGGATACTGCAATCCCTCTATGGTCAGATCCCTCAAAGCGAAGATACTCACTCCTACCAGAGGGATATGCCTCTGCCCATGCACTATTTGCCATAGCTCTGTCTAGTCTACATTTAACCAGGTGATCATATCTTTTGCCCCTCCAAGATAAAAAATTACCAGAGTAGTTTAAATCGTACAGATCACAAACTGACATGAGTGTTCTTAGGTCAACAAAGGAACCTTCAGCTCTTGCTGGACCACCTCTTTTCTCCGAGTTGTTGATGATGTCATTAAAGTCTCCAGTCAGTAGCCATGGATCGGTTCTGTTTTCTCCAAAGGATCGTATCTGGTTCCAAATATGGATTCTGTTCATTCTGATTGGTTCACCATATAGGAAAGTCACATAGAAGGTCCTCCCCTTTGATTTGATTCGAGTGTCGATGTAGTTTTTGCAGGACGAGAGTATCTCCACCTCAGTAGAGTCCTTCCAAAACAGAGCAAGCCCTCCTGATCCTGGTGTGCTTGGTGGTACTATAAGTTTTGATGGATACTTCATCCATTGCAGCTTTTGGAGCACAAGATCAGTGTTATTATTTGTCTCCATGAGGAACAGGAAGTCAGGAGATATCCTTTTACAGATATCTTTCAGCCTGTGAACTGTTATGGGGTTCCCCAGCCTACAACAATTCTAGCTTACAATCCTTAAGGAAGAGGTTTTGGTGGATTCTGAAAATCCACCAGTTTCTTCTTAGTTGCAGGGATGTGTTTTATCTTTGGATCACTTGGTCTTGGTCCTGCGCTACTTGGATTAGCTTGGGTAATTCTGACACCCAAAGGTCCAGCTTGTTGGTTCAGTTCCAAGGTTTCGTCTCTGTGAGTGCTGTCTCTTTCCATCACATGGCGTCTTCGAGGTGAGCCTGAAGCTAGACAAATATTTCTTTTTTGTGTTTTTACACCAGAGATTCTGAGAGGGCTCTTACTAACTGGTTTCTTTTTCACATGTCTGCCTTTCTTCTTCTTTCTAGGGCCACCCGGTAGAGTGCTTTGGACTGAGTTCTGTACAGGGGTATTCTGGGTAAGATCATGCACTATTTCCATTTGGTTTTCAGTTATTTGGGCCTGGTTTACTGCATTTGCAGCCACTGCTATAATATTATCCGCAATTTCAGCCATAAGGTCTTTTGCTTCTCCTTGTATAACTCTCTTTTTCCTGGCTGCACTCTCAGTAGGGTCCGCACAAGACACATATTGGACCACTTCACGAAGTTCGCCCATAGTCTCCTCAAGTGTGGGGATTGTTAATGTTTCCAAAGGCTGTTCTGCCTGTGGGGGGAGTGTTTCTTGGTTTCTCTCCAAAGGAGGACGTCGTGTTCTTGATGTTTCAGAGGAGTCAGCTATGGTAGCATTATTGCCAGTTACCTTTTCTCTCCACTGCAGGGAAAAGGAGGTATTAGTCCTTTGGTTCCAGCCTCTATAGTATGATCCACTTCTTTGCTCTCTTTGGGAGTCATTTCTAGAGTGTGAGTGTGATCTTACTGGGGACCTTCTTAGGTTTGGCGTGTAATCTCTCGGTCCCCTTGAGTCTGAGGGTCTTCTATATCCCACTTCACTGTTATGGTATGATCTTCTAGATGATGAGTATGTATCATGAGGGGCTTCTTGCTCTTTTGCTACTACGATTTGCTGACTCATTTTGGTTCTGGTTCCATCTGTGGGTTCCCGACATGTTTAGACTATTGTCTATAGGGGGAAGTTGCAATGACTGGGGTTTGGGTTGGGAGCTATCTTTATTGAGGCCTGGACAGTTCTTCCTTTCATGAGTCAGACGGAAGCAGTAGTTGCAGTGGTTCTTCAGTTGTTTATACTCCAGGGTCACTAGGATGTCACTACCATCTGGGAATTCTACTACCATTTCTTTCACTATAGGCCTAAGTCCATCAAGCATGACTTTGACTTTCGCATAAGAGGTTGTAATCTCGAGCTCCATTATTTCTCCTATCTCTTCTGCAATGCTCGAAAGCATCTCTATTTTCCAGTAATGTTTGGGTAGGCCTTGGACATCGATCCAGAAGGGGATTTTTGACGGGAATGAGGAGGAGATGACCGGTTCCCACTGTTGAATAATGAACATCCACTGGTCAAAGTGGTATGGCCTGTTATCCAGTACTTTTTGTAGATCTTCTTCATAGTCGAATCTGAATTGGAAGCATCCATTTCCCAGATCTGAACCTATTGCTTTTCCCCTTAGATTCTATTTGTTAGAGATGAAACGAATGAAGGACCATAGTCGTTAAGCCGCCGGGTTAGTGAGTCGTCCCATAAGGGTCAGGGAGTTTTCTTGTATCAGATCTGAGGTATGTACTTCCTGAGCTCGTATTCTTTTGCGTGGGGGTGGGGCAAACTCGTCCATCTTTCCTTTTCCCTTCATGTGGTAAGGTATTCTTCGATCCATGCTATGTTGAGTATACACATGTATTAGAAACTAGAGTTCTTCACACTGAGGTGAGAGTTATTCAGTCCTCAGGACAGAGTGTTCAGAGAGTTTCAAGAGAGTTCTTCACACAAAGGTGAGAGGGATCTGGGGTAACCTGAGAATCCAAGTAAAAGCAACCAAAACTTTGATGGTCTAGGCAAACACAGTTTCAGGTGAAACTCTTGATCTTGAAAACCTAAAACCAGCCAGTATTAGTTGCACTAGAAGTGTTGGGATGTGCTTACCAGTGTAAAGGGAAGCACAATTGGAGTGGGTGTTGCTTGTGAGGAGTCGGTTGGAGCAAAGGGAAGTAAATTTGTCATCGGAGCCACCGTCAAAGATCGCTGGAGTTCACAATTGTTGCTATGGACCAACAGTTACTTCCTTTTTTAGTATTCCAGGGTTGGTGAGATCCGGATAAAAGAGTTCCTCATTCTTCTTTCAACCTTCCTCGATAGTCGTGCCTGAGAGCTTTTTAGTTGACTCGACTACCATCACTCTAAGTAAAAAAAATGTAGAAATTAATTTAATACATACATTATTCACATACGTTTGGCATCCAGGTAAGTTGTATTGTTTTAGTGTTAGATTGATTAGAGAATCAATGATTGTAGCGGATTAGGGATTTGCCGCGAGAAGGAGCTTGAAGTAAGGCTTCGATCGTGATTTCTGGGTTGGTGTCGTTCGACATCATTGTGGTGTCGGTCGACACCAATACCTGCGGATGAACAACACAAACTGGTCCGAGATGCCTACTTCGGGGAACCGTTTGGAGCATTAAACAGAGTCTGATTCGGCTGAATTTTGGTGGAGAGCTTTTTGGTGCTATAGGATTCATATCCAATGGTGGGTTTGTGAAATTAACGGTTGTTTTATGATTTAGTCAAGTGTTTGTATTGTGGTATGGCATAGACGATTTTGTGGTAAGGTTGGAGTGTCGAGCGACACCAAGGTAGTGTGGGTAGACACTAGCATCTTGTTGTGTGTTTGTGTCTTAGGAAGACAGTTGTAGTTAGGTTTGGATGAGGAGAGGTCGACGAAAGTGATGTCGTGGGCGTCGGGGACACTAGAGGAGTTGATAGTGAATTGGAGTAATTTTGGGGAAGTGTTGTCCGTGGCTGTACGAAATCAAATATTCCAGCCCACCTCTCTTGTTACTCAGTTTTTAGGGGTGGTTGGTTGTGCGACTCAGTAACTAGATGAGGTGGGGTTTGGTGTGTTTGTGAGTTTTTGTAAGGAGCGATTTCTACGCCGGTTGTCTCGTCGAAATTATGGGTTTCCGGTGAGATCGTTTCCCGTGAATTCTGTGTGAGAATTGGAGATTCGGGTGCGGTTGCTTCAAAATAGATAAAAAAATACATGTTATAGATACGATCTTGCTAAATTTAAAATAGTAAAAAAAAATCTAACAATTTTTTTAAAGAGAAATAACGTAACATACAAAACATCTAACTTTGTAAAATTTTATTATTATTTACCGGCTACTCCAAGTACATGCCAACACATCATCACACATGTAAACAATATAAATGTTTTATTGACTACACGAACTATTGTCATTATATACAGAAATCCATAAAAAACATAAGTTATGTATACAACACCATAACCATATAATTCTGATGTTTTATTTGCCGGAATCTGGTGTTGACCAGTATTAATCGGCATTGACTGATGTTGACCGGCGTTAACCAAAATAATAATTTTTTTATAAAAAACAAAAAGAAAAAAATTACAGAACTTTACTAAAAGATTATATAATAAAATTTTGCGACAAAATAATGTATCAAATATACATTTTCCTTTTGTAAATTCAAAAGTTGATTTTTAATTTTTTATCATATAATTTGTATACCATATTATATTTTATTATGTATTAGATAGCATGCTATTAAATATTTTTATATAACAACTATGTAACAAATAATGGTAAATAAAAGTTTAAATATATAGCAAGGAGTAACATATTTGACAAAAGAACAATATAACAAATTAGACTCAATTATAAAAAGATCTATGAACATTTTAGGCGAAAAGATTTTAAGAAAATATTATATCTCTCATCATTTGTTATATACAAATTAAATTTTCTGTATATTATAAAATTTTACTAAATAAAATTTTAACAAATATACATAATCCTTTTGATATAAAAATATAATATGATATATAATATGGTATACAATAATATGGTATAAAATTATAAACCAAGTTTTGAATTTACATAAGGAAAATGTATATTTGTTATACTGTTTTGTAGTAAAATTTAATTATATAATCTTTTAGTAAAGTTATGTAATTGTTTTTTAAAACTTTTGTTGTTATTTTTTTATGTCAACGTCAGTCAACATCGGTCAACGTCGGTTAATGCCGGTCAAAACCGGATTCCGGTAAACAAAACATCAGAATTAGATGATTATAGTGTTGTAAACATAAATTATGTTTGTTATGGATGTCTTTATGTAATAACAATAGTTTGTATAGTTAATAAAATATTTATATTATTTGTATATGTGACGATGTGTTAGGCCTATACATAGCGTAGCTTACAATCATTTTCCTACTTCAAACAGAGATTACAAAACGAACGACAAGCTACCCTCATTGTCTTTTGGAAAATTTTCATTGCGGCAGATAATATGATTGGACGTATATTGGGACATCATTTTATCATTTTCAATTTTCTATTAGATTTCTAAGAAACTGATCCTGAATAGTAAACCATTCGATTTTGTGTTATGAATCCTGAAACCAACTATATTTTCATTGAATATAGTTGGCCGGGAATTATATGTTAAGATACCAATTCATAGTTTTACTATAAGAAAACAGGTTCTTGGCGACGGAAATCTGCTATGGTAATATGCCCTCACAAATTTGCTATGGATTTGCGAGTACCTTGCTATGGAGACGAGGGCACTTGCAATTCCCTTGCAATATTTGCGATGGAATACTCCCTCGCAAATTTGCGAGGGAAGTAAAACAGATTTCCGTGGCTGAGTAAAACCCTCGCAAATAACTCGAAAATCCTTCGCAAATTTGTGACGCATTAGCGATGACTTATTGCGTAGCAAATTATCAAGGGAGTTGCAAGGGACATTGACGTCAGCAAGCACGTTTTACTATAGCCTAACTGTTTTGTCGGTAAAAATCTAGCAGCCTCGCAAAATTGTAGCAAAAATAATTTTAAAAATATCCCTCCCAAATCAATGCAAATTTCCCTAGCAAATCCCTTGCAAATTTTCCTAGCAAATCTATAGCAGTTATTTTTAGTAAGCCTATAAATAGCAAATCCATGGGACTTGGAAACCACAACACAAAACAATTAGAAAAACAAACTTCTGCGACCCAAAAAAATAAAATCTTGTCATAGAAAAAATGCTACAAAAAAAGCCTAGAAAAATTTAAATTTCATATTAATGAAAGATAACACACAACAGCACCATAACCAGTGTAAACAAGGTTCTTTTGTAGAAGGGAGACACATTTCTCCAAGAGTACCATGGTCCCTTAAAACAACTTTGAATGACCTTTCAGACACCATACTTGGGTGTGGTATTGAAACCTGTTCCATTGAAATAAATTACTTTATGATTTATAACTATGTGAAAGTAGTCAATAGTATGTTGAAATAAATCTATACCATTTAGCTCCATTTAACCGAGATGGATGCAGCACAGGTAAACTCGAACGATCCACAAATGGCTCTCCATACGTACACTATAAACGCATAAACATTCAGAAGTTATCAATCCCCAATTTTATCAAGTAAAAAATTAAAGCGTTCATATCAAAATGACTCTAATCTAAATTAATAGAGATTAACAGAGTTTTTTTAAACGACTCTAATCGAAATTAATAGAGATTACCAAGATTTGTAAAATTTGTAAGCAGAGAATGTGTAAAACCACAACAACAACGACTAGCAGAGATTTGTAAAACTTGGAAGACAAAAGGGAGTAAATATTATTAATTTAACATCTAGATTAATCACTAAAACTTTTTTTATAGAAATACCTTTCAATGAGATCTGTGAAATGAAAAACAGCCCAATAGGTCTTATAAATGTGAAGTGGCGTAGAGACCCGAGAAGTAGAGGGAGGTGGTTAAATAGTTTTGACGCAGTTTTAGGATTTTAAGAGTTGGGAAAATTTTACCAAAATTTAAAGCGGTAATGAAAATTTTAGGTTCCTATTGGAAAAAAATTAAGGCGCTATTTTGGTATAAAAAACAAAAAAATTTACGGATCTAGAAAATTCTAATATGGTTAATTTGTTTTCTCAATTAACTTATTTGCATATATCTTTATGTACAAATATCTAAAAAATTTGGAGATAATATTATTCCAACCGACTTGATTGGTTTAGTGAAAAGAAAACATAGTCTGGGTTCTCATCGATGTTAACGACATATTTCCTAAATCCAAACCTAAGCGAAATCGGACCAAAACCAAGATTGAAGAAGATTCATATCAGAGATGACTGATCTGTAAAAAGACCGCTGCTTTAGCTCATCTCCATCAAAAAAGGGAGCTGGCGGAGGATCTTGATAGTCTCTTCTCCGGGAATGACTTCCACATCCTTAGCCAAATTTAATTAAACCAAACACTAATTCAAGCCACAATCATAAAGAAAGAAGAATTAAAGAAGATCAAGAGAAGAGAAAAAAAAAAGCAGAACTCTCTTTATTTCCATATCTTTCTCGCTTATGGAGGCATGTGAAGAAGACGACACAGAGACATGTCTCTCCTTTTGTAACCTAAACTACTTCCAACTGGACCTAAAACACCTCGGGTTTGGTCTGCAACTGAAACATAATCTTTTTTTATGTGGTGATGATGGTTTGTGAAAGTGTATGTGTATGGAAGATGGAAGAGGTTTCAATTCTCTTATGCAGTTGTAGTATAAGAGATGTCAATCCATAAAGTGTGTGATGTGTATCCAATCAGAATGTGAACAGTAATCCAAGTTAAGCCAAGTATGAAATTGATTTTGGTAAAACAGTTTGATGAAAATAAAGAAAATGCAGATAGGAACATGGAACAGAAAATAAAAGAACAACCCGAAGGTGCTCGATCAATCACTCGACCGTGTGACTGGTCGAGTGACTAGGTCGAGTGGGTTTTGACGAAGAACAGATATAATCTTGAGAAACTTAAACTGAGACAAATGCAACGAAACAGAAAGATATGCGATAAGTAAACAATCAAATGACAAAGAAGGCTTCTAGAGATGGATTCATGGGCTAGTGTTCAGGTTGTGGCTATCTAAACTGGTCAACATATCTCAATCTACATGAGCTATCTCTAAACAATGATCTTAATGACTCACTAATCCACTCTCGTGACATAAGTGATCAAGTTACAGTAACATCCTAACCCAACTCTCATTGGTGAAACTATACTGAACATGCTTTAAACACTAGACCATTACTTGTCAAAAACCACCTTGTGCAACCAATCTCTTGGGACAAGCATGATGATCTCCAGTATTGACTTTATCTAACAACCTAGACAATGGTGTGATGCTAGGAAGCTTACAATCTGCTCTTACCCTCTCAGATATAAGAACAGCTTAGAGCACACCCAACCCAGAAGAGATATTTAAACAAGCTAACTTAACCATTCCAGACTACCACATCCCTAAACTAACCTAATCCATCTCCAGAATCCTAACTCACTACTCAGATGAACTAGACATGATGATGATGAACATAAACCCATAAATTAATGAAACTAACATGATAAGATAGATGAAATGATGAACAACAACTTAATATAAAGAAGCAAACTCAGATTCTCAATACACTGAAAGTTATGGAACTTACAAAGTATAGAAATCTGAGAGAATACAGTAAATAAAGGGGAAAAAGCAGTAAATAAATCCTAAAAACCCTTAAGGGGTAAGAACTAGGTTTTTTGGTGGCTATAGAGACTATCTTGCATAAAAGAGGACTTTTTGCGGCCATGGGGTACAAAGAGTATATATAGAGGGAGAGGGAAGCCCTAATTTGGCTACCAGACAAAATAGCAAGGCGGTTCGATGTACTCGACCAGATGTGGTCGAGTGGGTTTCCTTCTGCTTCCCACCAGCCGAGTCTTGAGTTCTACACGGTCGAGTGTCTTCCATCCAAACGGTANCCAGAAGAGATATTTAAACAAGCTAACTTAACCATTCCAGACTACCACATCCCTAAACTAACCTAATCCATCTCCAGAATCCTAACTCACTACTCAGATGAACTAGACATGATGATGATGAACATAAACCCATAAATTAATGAAACTAACATGATAAGATAGATGAAATGATGAACAACAACTTAATATAAAGAAGCAAACTCAGATTCTCAATACACTGAAAGTTATGGAACTTACAAAGTATAGAAATCTGAGAGAATACAGTAAATAAAGGGGAAAAAGCAGTAAATAAATCCTAAAAACCCTTAAGGGGTAAGAACTAGGTTTTTTGGTGGCTATAGAGACTATCTTGCATAAAAGAGGACTTTTTGCGGCCATGGGGTACAAAGAGTATATATAGAGGGAGAGGGAAGCCCTAATTTGGCTACCAGACAAAATAGCAAGGCGGTTCGATGTACTCGACCAGATGTGGTCGAGTGGGTTTCCTTCTGCTTCCCACCAGCCGAGTCTTGAGTTCTACACGGTCGAGTGTCTTCCATCCAAACGGTAGAGTGCTTCAGAGTCAGACGGTCGAGTGCTTCATGTTTTGTTGGTTTTCTTCTTGATTCATCTCCTATTCACTGCATTGATTGCACTATCTTCATCCCAGATGCTATTTCCATGCTTCTTGAGTCCAATTCACCTGTTTAAACAAGGAACAATGCAAATGCAATGCAAATCCTACTCTAATGCACAAACAATCCTTAAACTATATGAAAGTGACAAGATAGGCTGATAAAACATGGAAAAGATGTAAATAAACAGTGGTTAAACAGGGTAAAATATACACATATCAACTCCCCCAAGCTTAGTCTTTGCTTGCCCTCAAGCAAACAAATCATAAGAAGGAAGAAAGGTTTGAAAGTGGGATCTTAGAACCTTAAACATGCAAATAGACCAGCTAGAATCAATGTCCAAGTTACTAGTACTATGATGCAAGGTGAATGAGCTATACTTAAAGATTTTAGACAAGCCTTTCTCAACCTCAACTGATTCTAGCCTTAGACTTCCACATGCATTCAAATCAGTCATTTCCTTAATCATTCATTAAGCAAGAACATGAATCAGACTATGCAATGTTTAAACTCATTTGGNTCTTCATCCCAGATGCTATTTCCATGCTTCTTGAGTCCAATTCACCTGTTTAAACAAGGAACAATGCAAATGCAATGCAAATCCTACTCTAATGCACAAACAATCCTTAAACTATATGAAAGTGACAAGATAGGCTGATAAAACATGGAAAAGATGTAAATAAACAGTGGTTAAACAGGGTAAAATATACACATATCAACTCCCCCAAGCTTAGTCTTTGCTTGCCCTCAAGCAAACAAATCATAAGAAGGAAGAAAGGTTTGAAAGTGGGATCTTAGAACCTTAAACATGCAAATAGACCAGCTAGAATCAATGTCCAAGTTACTAGTACTATGATGCAAGGTGAATGAGCTATACTTAAAGATTTTAGACAAGCCTTTCTCAACCTCAACTGATTCTAGCCTTAGACTTCCACATGCATTCAAATCAGTCATTTCCTTTAACATTCATTAAGCAAGAACATGAATCAGACTATGCAATGTTTAAACTCATTTGGCTTGGTGATAAGGGTTAGAGACAAAAATGGTCTCTGTTTTGAGTGGGGCTTATCAAACATAAGGGTTCTCTCAAAAAGTGGATTGAGCTTTAGAAGAATGCTAAAGGTAAGATCACTTAGACACATACAAGAACAAAACCTTGTCTACCCAAAGGTACCCAAAGTGTTTGTTCCTAATCATTCTAATCCCATAATGTCCTAATTCTACCCTTAAGCTTCATCTTTTCTCTTTTGCCCTTCTTTCTCTTTGTTTTTCAGTTCTAGGAGAGGTTTCTTACTGATTGCTCTAGTGAAATGGGGGTTTCTTTTTTAAATGCTAAAGTTCTCTTTCTTACTTGT
The DNA here is from genome assembly GCF_000633955.1 of Camelina sativa. Taxonomy (NCBI): domain Eukaryota; kingdom Viridiplantae; phylum Streptophyta; class Magnoliopsida; order Brassicales; family Brassicaceae; genus Camelina; species Camelina sativa. The sequence continues at coordinate 34,662,261 of NC_025701.1, read as the reverse complement.
TTCCCAAGTCATAAAGCTTTTTACTAGACTCTTCTTTTCTTTCTTTCTTTTCTTTGACCAGAACCTTATTTGAAACTTTTACTACACCCCATTCTTTCACTTAGAGTTTGAATTTACTTTAAAACACTTCTCTCCTAAGGACTTTACCCTTTTCTTTCTATTTTCACTCTTTTCTTTTCTTTTTGAACACACCAAGTCCCAAACCCAAAAATTAAACCTCCTAGTCCTATCTAGTTTGAAAAATGCAAACTAGAACTACACAAGGTTTTATTCTTGTCAGATCAAACCTAACACTTTCTACCAAGCTCAATCCCAAAATAGGCCTCACACACTCAAGAATAAACAAGGTTTGAAAGAAAGGTTCGTTATGGGTGGGGAAAACTGATTGAATGATAAAATCAGCTACTTGGATCAACAAGAGTGGTAAAAATGGGAAAGATGATCCAAATATGTTTAAAGTATCCATGAGTTTAAAAAACATTGCACAAGCTGATATTTAAAAGTAAAAATTAGGTTCTTATAAATAGAAAATGACTTCAAGTCACAACATGCTTCAGTATAGGAATTCTAGGTTTGGTTCAATCTTATGTTTCTAACCACTCAACTAGCATCAAAGTACCATTAACTTGGGCATTGATCCTAGTTTAGTGAACTTCCAGCGAGTGGTCGTGTGTGTGGCTCTGGAGCTTTCTCCCTTATCCTTCTGACCTACCCTCTCTTCCTGGCCTCACAAAAACTAAAAACAAATTAGAATATCTCAAGAGTAGACTAATATTCACAGGGATACCTTAGGGACTTCCTCCCTAGTGAGCTTGTTTAAAGTCACTAAGCTTGACTGATTCACTTTCCTCAAGCAGGGGGGACTTCCTTGAGAAACATTGTGAATTGCTCATGTTTCTCCCCTGGCTAGTATTTCTTGACTCTCTGTCCATTGACTGTGAATTCACTACCATCTTTGTTGAGAAGTGCCACTGCCCCAAATGGTAAAAACTCTTTTAATTCAAAAGGGCCTCCCCATCTGCTTTTTAACTTTCCTGGGAATAGCTTAAGCCTTGAGTTGAAAATCAGCACTTGATCTCCAGCAGTGAGGTCTTTAACCAGAATCTTCTTATCATGGAAGGCCTTTGTTCTTTCTTTATAGATTTTGGAGCTCTCATAAGCTTCTAGCCTTATTTCTTCAAGCTCATGCAGATCCATAAATCTAGATTCAAAAGTTTGATTGCCCACAGAGCTTTATACTCCACTTCAACAGGAAGATGACAAGATTTTCCATAAACAAGCTGGAATGGGGTTCTTCCTATTGGATTCTTAAAAGCTGTTCTATAGGCCCAAAGTGTTTCATCTAGTTTGCTAGACCAATCTTTCCTGGTTGCTCCCACTATCCTTGACAGAATTGCCTTGATCTGCTTGTTTGAGACCTCCACTTGCCTACTTGTTTGAGGGTGATAAGCTGTAGATACCTTGTGTTTAACTCCATACTTCTTCAACATTCCCTCAAAGACTTTGTTAATAAAATGAGTCCCCCCATCACTGATCACAACCCTTGGAACCCCATATCTGGGAAAGATTATTGTTTTGAAAAGTTTAAGAACCACTTTGTGACCATTGGTGGGGCTTGCAATAGCTTCAACCCACTTGGAGACATAGCCCACAGCTACCAATATGTACACATTGCCATTTGATGGTGGGTTAAAAGGGCCCATGAAGTCAATTCCCCAAACATCAAATATCTCAACTTCCAGAATTGGGTTTTGGGGCATCTCATTCCTTCTGGTAATGTTTCACATCCTTTGGCAAGCATCACAGCTTGTAATGAACTTATGAGTATCCTTGAACAGAGTTGGCCACCATAGACCTGCCTGTAGAACCTTTTGGGCCGTTTTGAATGTTGCAAAATGGCCTCTATAAGGTGAACCATGACAGTGCTTCAGGACTCCTTCTATTTCACTTTTTGCTATGCATCTTCTAAACAGGCCATCTGATCCCTTCTTGTATAGATAAGGCTTATCCCAATAGTAATTGTTGACATTCTTGAGCAGTTTCTTTTTTTTTATAAGGGTCTATGTCTTCTGGAAATTCTTCGCAGACCTTTTAGTTCACTATGTCAGAATAACAAGGCAAATCTCCACTGTCTACTGCCATCCATTCTTCCATCTGGTCCTGCTCGAATGAGTCCCCGAACACACTCGATCGAGTGTCTGTTCGAGTGGGTGGTCGATTGGCCTCCAATTGCATCAGTCTCTCTTCTGGCATTAAATCATCAATGGGTATAGCCTCTTCTATCCGCATTCTGGACAAGTGATCAGCTACTCCATTATCTATACCCTTCTTATCCACTATCTCCATGTCAAATTCTTGTAGGAGAAGTATCCATCTTAACAACCTGGGTTTGGTGTCTTTCTTTGAGTAAATATGTCTCAAAGCAGCATGATCAGTGTACATTATTACCTTGGAACCCACCAGGTAACTTCTGAACTTCTCAAATGCAAATACAACTGCCAAAAGCTCCTTTTCTGTGGTTGAATACCTCCCTTGAGTCTCATCCAAAGTTCTGCTTGCATAGTGTATAACATGCAGCTTCTTATCCTTTTTCTGTCCCAGGACTGCTCCCACAGCAAAATTAGAGGCATCACACATGATTTCAAAAGGAAGATCCCAGTTTGGAGCTTGAACTATTGGTGCTGATATCAAAGCAGCCTTGATCTCTTTAAAAGCTTTCAAACACTCTTCATCAAAGTTGAACTCAGTTTCTTTGCACATCAATCTTGTTAAAGGCCTAGCAATCTTAGAGAAATCTTTGATAAACCTTCTGTAGAAACCAGCATGACCCAAAAAGCTTCTTATGTCCCTAATTGTCCTTGGTGGTTGAAGTTGGATCATGACTTCAATTTTAGCCTTGTCAACCTGAATATCTTTCTCTGAAATTCTATGACCAAGAACTATCCCTTCTTGAACCATGAAGTGGCATTTTTCCCAGTTCAGAACCAGATTTGTCTCTTCACACCCTTTTAGTACCCTACATAGGTTAGCTAGACAAGAAGAGAAAGAGTCTCCATAAACAGATAAGTCATCCATAAAGACTTCAACAACATCCTCAATAAGATCAGAAAAGATAGACATCATGCATCTTTGAAAAGTAGCTGGTGCATTACATAGTCCAAATGGCATTCTTCTATACGCAAAAGTACCATATGGACATGTAATGTTGTTTTTCTTGATCATTAGGATGGATTGGTATTTGGAAAAATCCAGAAGAACCATCCAAGAAACAGTAATGAGTGTGATTAGCAAGCCTTTCAAGCATTTGATCAATAAAAGGGAGAGGAAAATGATCTTTTCTATATGCAGAGTTAAGCTTTCTGTAATCTATACACATCCTATGTCCTGTTATATTCCTTGTAGGGATTAATTCATCTTGATCATTCTTAACCACTGTGATCCCACCTTTTTTGGGCACACAATGCACTGGTGAGACCCAAGTACTATCAGAGATAGGGTAGATCACACCAGCACTAAGTAGTTTAAGGATCTCTTTCTTTACCACTTCCTTAAGGTTTGGGTTAAGTCTTCTCTGGGGTTTTATGCTAGAATAAGATTCATTTTCAAGGTGAATTCTATGCATGCAAAGACTTGGTGAAATCCCCTTGATATCATCCAAGGAATAGCCAATAGCCTTTCTAAACTTTCTAAGTTCAGATACTAGCAGATCAAGCTCTTCATTACTCAAACTAGCATTTACTATCACAGGGTAAGTAGAGTTAATTTCCAGAAACACATACCCTAGCCCATATGGGAGTGGTTTTAGCTCCACTTTTGGTGCCTTGAGCTCAGCCCAGTCATCTGTGAGTGACTCGGCAGGGCACACGACCGGGTGATATTGGTACTCGATCGAGTGATCGTTCGGGTGTGGGGTCGAGCACTATGCTTTTGGAATCCCAGTTGACTAGACTTCTTCTCTTGACAGTGCCAATTCTTCAAATGTTTCTGGGGTGTCAGACTTCCTGTGGGAATCCAATATCTCTTCATAAACCTTGGTTTCTTCTTAGAGGAACCCTTCTTCTCCACTCTTGGTTAGAACAGTTTTGAGGTGATCCTGTTCTGATAGCTCTTCCATCAATTCCCCTGCCAGTTCCTCCATTTCTTCAGCCCAAAAAACCTTTCCTTCAATTGTTGGTTTCTTCATAGTCTCAAGAATGTCAAATGTCATCCTGAAGTCTTCTCCCAAATTTAGATCAATCTTTCCTTTCCTTACATCAATTATAGCCCCTAATGTAGCTAGAAAAGGCCTTCCCAAGATCAAAAGATATTTTGGTTCTTCATCCATTTCTAAAACTACAAAGTCTGTTGGGACTTCCACTGGTCCAATCCTGACTGGTAGATCTTCCAATACACCATTTGGCAGCCTTACTGATCTATCTGCTGAGATCAATGATATATTGCAAGGCTTATATCTTGTAAACCCCAAGCGCCTGGCTACTGATAAAGGCATCAGACTGACTGAAGCTCCCAGATCAAACAAGCATCTGTTGAAGGTTAGAGGTCCAATGGAGCAGGATAATGTAAAGAAACCAGTATCCCTCAATTTCTGAGGATTCACTTGCTTCTGGATTATGGCACTGCATTCATGACTGAGAACTACCATCCCCTGGACTTCCTTAATTCTTTCCATCACAACATCTTTCAAGAACTTCTGGTAAGGTGGGATTAAAGCAAAAGCATCTATCAAAGGCATCTTAAGCTCAATCTCTCTGACTTGCTTATCAAGCAGTGCTTTGTACTTCTCTACCATTTGCTTCTTAAACCTTCCTGGGAAAGGTAGTGGGGGTTTGTAAGGAGGGGGAACAAACCGGACTTCCTTTTCTTTGGTAGCAGCTGATTTGACCTTCTCTTGGGTAGGCGTTCGACCATCTGCTCGATCACACACTCGGTCGTTTGACTGTTCAAGTGGCTGATCGAGTGGGTGCTCGAGTTCTGCCTGCTTTTCGTTCTGAGTTTCTCCTTGCTGAAACTCCTCCCCATCTTGATCTTCACTGTCCTCAGTGACTGGCAAGATTCCAACTCTCTCTGGTAGTGTCCTTCCACTGCATAGATTGATTGCACTGGCAAATTCAGTGGTTTGTCCAACTGCTTTTCCTTTTAGTGTGCTCTCCATTTGTATGACTTTGGATTGGAGGGTGTTAAATTTTGTGTACAAATCAGAATAAGTGGAGTCAAGCCTCTTGTTTATTTCAGCAAACTTCTTGGAGGTTTCCATCTGACCAGTGGCTTGGTTAAGCAACAGCTGTTGCATCAATGTCCTTAAGTCTGGTTCCTGGGTTTGGGTGGTCTGAAACCCTGGTGGGAGACACATTTGACCCTGGTAATCTTGGTTCTGTTGTTTAGGCACATAATTGTGTTGCTGCTGTGCTTGTTGTGGTGGATAGACCTGGTCCTGTGGATTGGCCACATTTGGACTCCTATAAGACAGATTGTTGTTCTTGAACTAGTTGTAGGGCTTGAATCCTCCTTGGTTCTGGATGTAACATAGCTCAGCTACCTCATTCTCCCCATCTTGAATTGTTGTGTCTTCCTCAGCAAGAAAATGAATGATTTTCTGTTGACTGAGCAGAATCTTGTCCAGCTTCTCATTCACAATCTTCAGATCCTTCTTGTATTTCTCATCTGGGGCTGAATCCACAAATCTGACAGTTCTATCATAGTCTTCATTATAGTCGCCATCTGACTGGGCAAAGTTTTCTACCAGTTCCCATCCTTCATCCACATGTTTGTTGAGAAAATTACCATTTGATGCAATGTCCGACAACATTCTGATCTTTGGTAGAACTCCTCTGTATAGTGTGCTAAGTAGGAACTCATTGCTGAACCCATGGTGTGGACACTGAGTTTGATAACCCTTGAACCTTTCCCAAGCCTCACAGAAAGTTTCATTATTCTTCTGAGCAAAACCAGAAATCTCATTCCTCAACCTTGTTGTCCTTGCATTGGAGAAGAACTTAGCTAAGAAGGCTTTCTTGCATCCATCCCATGTGGTGATGGCTCCTGTTGGTAAGGTCTTCTGCCACAGGTGAGCTTTGTCTCCAAGTGAGAATGGGAAAAATCTGAGTTTGAAGCTGTCTTCACTTACTCCATTAATCTTGGTCAGGCCACAGAGCCTATCAAATTCATCAAGAAACTTGTTTGACTGAATCATTGTGATGGGCCCACTTTTTATCTCAAAATTATTGTTTGCTACTGTAGGTGGAACTATTCCTGTCCTTTGTGTGTGAGTGTTTGGAGCATCTCCTGCTCCAATCTGTCTTGGTCTCTGCATGGGTGGATCCATCAGTGCTTGTTGCTCTTGTTCTTGAAATATCCTGGTTTTCTGCTGTCGCAAGTCCCTTGGTAGGCGATTGATGTGATCTAAATACTTCTGCAAGTTCTGATTACCCTTTGATCTTGTCTGCATCAACTAACTCGACCAACTGCTCGGTTCGGCACTCGATCGTGTGCTTGCTCGAGTGGGTTGTCGTTTGGCTAACTGATCGATTTGTATTCGATCACTTGGTCAAAGTTCACTCGATCGAGTGTAAGCTCGAGTGGTGTACCTGAAACTCAAAATAACCAACCCAAACTGTGAGACTAGTGAACAATTAGTGACAGAACTTAATCTTGGATCTATGTAAATTCTAAATGAAATAAATCAACACACTAATGGCAACAGCGCCAATTGAAACATAATCTTTTTTTGTGGTGATGATGGTTTGTGAAAGTGTATGTGTATGGAAGATGGAAGAGGTTTCAATTCTCTTATGCAGTTGTAGTATAAGAGATGTCAATCCATAAAGTGTGTGATGTGTATGCAATCAGAATGTGAATAGTAATCCAAGTTAAGCCAAGTATGAAAGTGATTTTGGTAAAACAGTTTGATGAAAATAAAGAAAATGCAGATAGGAAAATGGAACAAAAAAGAAAAGAACAACCCGAAGGTGCTCGGTCAAGCACTCGACCGTGTGACTGGTCGAGTGACTAGGTCGAGTGGGTTTTGACGAAGAACAGATGTAATCTTGAGAAACTTAAACTGAGACAAATGCAACGAAACCGAAAGATATGCGATAAGTAAACAATCAAATAACAAAGAAGGCTTCTAGAGATGGATTCATGGGCTAGTGTTCAGGTTGTGGCTATCTAAACTGGTCAACAGATCTCAATCTACATGAGCTATCGCTAGACAATGATCTTAATGACTCACTAATCCACTCTCATGATAGAAGTGATCAAGTTACAGTAACATCCTAACCCAACTCTCATTGGTGAAACCATACTGAACAGGCTTTAAACACTAGACCATTACTTGTCAAAAACCACCTTGTACAACCAATCTCTTGGGATAAGCATGATGATCTCCAGTATTGACTTTATCTAACAACCTAGACAATGGTGTGATGCTAGGAAGCTTACGATCTGCTCTTACCCTCTCAGATATAAGAACAGCTTAGAGCACACCCAATCCAGAAGAGATATTTAAACAAGCTAACTTAACCATTCCAGACTACCACAGCCCTAAACTAACCTAATCTATCTCCAGAATCCTAACTCACTACTCAGATGAACTAGACATGATGATGATGAACATAAACCCAGAAATTAATGAAACTAACATGATAAGATAGATGAAATGATGAATAACAACTTTATATAAAGAAGCAAACTCAGATTCTCAATACACTGAAAGTTGTGGAACTTACAAAGTATAGAAATCTGAGAGAATACAGTAAATAAAGGGGAAAAAGCAGTAAATAAATCCTAAAAACCCTTAAGGGGTAAGAACTAGGTTTTTTGGTGGCTACAGAGACTATCTTGCATAAAAGAGAACTTTTTGCGGCCATGGGGTACAAAGAGTATATATAGAGGGAGAGAGAAGCCATAATTTGGTTACCAGACAAAATAGCAAGGCGGCTCGATGTACTCGACCAGATGTGGTCGAGTGGGTTTCCTTCTGCTTCCCACCAGCCGAGTCTTGAGTTCCACACGGTCGAGTGTCTTCCATCCAAACAGTCGAGTGCTTCAGAGTCAGATGGTCGAGTGCTTCATGTTTTGTTGGTTTTCTTCTTGATTCATCTCCTATTCACTGCATTGAATGCACTATCTTCATCCCAGATGCTATTTCCATGCTTCTTGAGTCCAATTCACCTGTTTAAGGAACAATGCAAATCCTTCTCTAATGCACAAACAGTCCTTAAACTATATGAAAGTGACAAGATAGGCTGATAAAACATGTAAAAGATGTAAATAAACAGTGGTTAAACAGAGTAAAATATACACATATCAGTAACTCTATACAAAGAACATGTCCAAAACCAAAATTATATCTTAAAATTAATAAAGGAGCCATTGATTCTGACTTAAGTTGATTTATTATGTTTTTGTTTCCCAAATCTAAACCGATTCTTCTCTCAATTAGTTTGAGAAAAACAGAGAGCATCATAATACACTGAAAACAAATCAAATTTTCAATTTGCCTAAGATAAAAAATAACTGTAACATCCGCAAACCGGAATGGGATGTGCATCGACCGATGCAAGGGTGGTGTCGGTCGATGCAAGGTCGTTTTTGTGTCGTTTGACTTAAGCCAAACATTGCGTTTTGGGGATAGGAAACCCTAGAGCCGATTATAAAAAGGGGTTTGTCGTGTTGTGACCGAGTTTTAGCCGCTTTTGAGAGATTAGAAGGGAGAAAAGAAGTTCTTCAGTGTTCTTGAGGTTTGGTGCGATTTTGGGAGTTTGAGGTTGTTCCTGTAGAGATCTGTAACTGGGATCGTTGTAGGAGCTTCCTAGGAGTGTTTCTCTCCCTATTTAAGGTCAGAAACTTCTTGGCAAAGGTGTGCGCATGACCATGGCTTATCTAAGCTTGAGATTGTCTTTGATCTACTTGTGTATGTGTTTATTTGGCTTGTTAGAATGTTGTTGAGTCGCAAGAAGCTTTGGGAAGCTTTTTGTGGCATTGGTTTTGTGTTCTTGGTGGTTTAGGGACGGAGATCCGGCGAGAAGCTTCGGGAGAAAACGATGCTCAGCATGTGCATCGGTCGATGCACTTTGTGCGTCGGTCGAGGCAATGTGAGGACAGCGCGGATTGACCTAGGAGCATTGGTTGATGACATGTGGAATCGTCGGTCGATGCAATTAGGAATTTCTTGCAATGTCGAGCATGCGTCAGTCGATGCATGGGGAGTGTCGGTCGATGCAAGTGATCCTTGCGTCGGTTGATGCAATCTTGTGTTAGTGTATGCGTATCCTGTTGGTGTTGGTTGATGCGGATGTCTGGTTTGTTGTTTATTGATTGTTGTCTGATGGTTAGAGTTGTCTCAATTGCTTATGTGTATAATTTAATAGATAGAAGGATTGTCTCACTGGATGTTTATCAAATACTCATGCATCTCAATTTGTGTTTGTGGTGCAGGTAAAGGCAAAGTGTGATCGTGGAATCAAGGCAATAAAGAGGAGGATGTTCTAGTGGCTCGATTGGTTGTTGTCTGGGTTCTATTAGGTTGCTAGAGTGGAGTCCTAGAATGTTGTTTAGGATTGTTGGTACTTTGATTCATGCTATTAGGATTATTGGTTTAATGGTTATGACTTAATATTGGTTATTATTGGAGTAATGGTATTGATTATGTTATCTGTTGATGTGTGTTTGTGGTTATGTGACTAGTTGGTATGAGACCACTAGTTTAGACTTATTATTTTTTTTTTTCTTCACGAGATGTAGAGCTGAAGAGTATTGCCATCTTTTATTGAATCCTCATTTAATGCAAACAAATTGATTGTTTTTTATAATATCCGATGATATATTTCTATTAGTTATAGTTAAGGTAGTTAGCCTTTTATAGGAATTCTAATTTAATCGTACTCCTACATTCCTTACTTACATGAGTATATGGTTGGCGGTAAGGGTGGGCATTCGGGTATCCATTCGGATTTTGGGTCGGTAATTTGGGTTTTCGAGTGTAGAGAAATAAAATTCATTAAGGTATTTTCAGATTTCGGGTCGGGTTTGGGTAAACACCCATCAGGTATGGATAGTTTTGGGTTAAATCCAAAATTTGAAATATATTTCGAGTTAAGATCGGATTTGATTGTTTTAAATCCAAATTAAAAAATAGAAGTAAATTCAAATTAATGATAATAATCATGAAGAAAAAAAATCAAAAACTGAATTCACGAAAGAAAAAAACAATTCTAAATATCAAACACCTTCACAAGCCCATAGTTATGGACTTCCTTAAACATCAAATGACCTCAAATTCAATGTTAGAATATGTAACAACCCGTCCCGTGGACTCCACTAGCCTCACTGGTAGCTTGCCCCCGTAGGCTCAAAGCTGGCCCTACAAGGCATCAATCCTAACCCTTCATTGTAGCAAATGGAACTACTCATCCAAATACACAGTAGGTTATTGGTGCGCCAGGCGTTCCTCGAACCCTGGTCCCCACCCTTTCACAAACTTCCCACAATACAAGCTGTCACCAATTGATCTGAGAATTGTAACGCCCGCAAACCAATTTCTGGAATTTTTGGTTAGGGTGTCGATCAACACCACTTGTGGTGTCGGTCGACACCGTTTGCAGACGGTTTGATGGGTTCAATTTTAATCGTCCAGTTTTCGTGGTTTGTTTAGGGGAAGCCCTAAAGTCGAGTTTAAAAGGGGAACTCGACTTATTTCGTCCTTTGAAGCCGTTTTTGACAGAGAAATAGAGAGAAGATCTTGTGCTAGGAACAAAGGAGAAGGCTTTTAAGTGTTGGTTTCGTCGTTGTTGAGTGAGAATCTTCCTTCAAAACAGGTGAGTGCATGACCATGGCTTATCTAAGTCTGAGAATCCTTTGTTTGCTTGATTTGTTGTGTTTTGTAGTGTTGTTCTTGCTTGTGGTGGTTGTGTTATGGTTCTTATAGGTTCCTGAAGCTTTAGGGTGAGTTTGGAACGGATTGGAGATGATTGGGAACAGAGATTCGACGATCGGCGTCGAGCAGAACGTGTCTGCGGGGTCGGTGTCGATCGACACCAGGTGGGTGTCGGTCGACACCATGTTTTGGGCCAGTGTTGATCGACACCCCTTCTGGTGTCGGTCGACACCAACTTGTGTGATTCGTGTTTTCCTGGTTTATTGAGTTTGTTTTGTTTTTGTTAAACATTGGAATCTCAGTTGCTTGTGTGTATAGCCCAGTAGATGGGAGGATTGCCTCACTGAGTGTTTGTTAAATACTCATGCATCTCAATTTGTTTTTGCGGTGCAGGTAAAAGCAAAGTGTGAACGTGGAATCAAGGCGATGAGGAGGAGGATGATCAGTTACCAAGTGGTTTGCTGAAGAGTCTTCCCATTCCAGAGTGGAAGTGGGATATGATTACTATGGACTTTGTGGTAGGTTTGCCAGTGTCCAGGACGTTTGATGCTATTTGGGTCATTGTGGACCGGTTGACTAAGTCGGCACATTTTCTGGTCAGACTGATGGAGCAGCGGTCTTGGCTAAGAAATATGTAAAAGAGATAGTCAGGTTGCATGGGGTGCCAGCGAGTATTGTGTCTGATAGGGATTCCAAGTTCACTTCGGTGTTGTGGAGGGCATTTCAGGCAGAGATGGGCACTAAGGTGCATATGAGTACAACTTATCATCCCCAGACAGATGGACAGTCAGAGAGAACGATCCAGACGTTGGAGGATTTTCTGAGGATGTGTGTGCTGGATTGGGGTGGCCATTGGGCATATCATTTGAGCTTGGTAGAGTTTGCTTTTAACAATAGTTACCAGGAGAGCATTGGCGTGGCACCTTATGAGGCTTTGTATGGGAGGTCGTGTCGTACACCGTTATGCTGGACTCGGGTGGGGGAGAGGAGCATGTACGGGACAGATTTTTTTCAAGAGACCTCGGAGAAGTTTTGGGTTCTCAAGCTGAACATGAAGGAAGCTTAGGATCGGTAGAGGAGTTATGCCGATAGGAGGAGGAGAGATCTTGAGTTTCAGGTTGGAGATAGAGTGCACCTCAAGATGGCCATGTTGCGGTTTCCAAACAGGTCATTGACTGAGACTAAGTTGAGTCCGAGGTATATGGGCCCATTTAGAGTGTTTGAGCGAGTTGGACCGGTGGCATATAGAATGGAGTTACCTTAGGTTATGCCTGCTTTCCATAAGGTTTTCCATGTGTCTATGTTGCGGAAGTGTCTCCGTGAGGATGATCAGTTGTTGGCTAAGATTCCTGAGGATCTTCAGCCTAACATGACTTTGGAGGCGAGACCAGTGAGGGTTCTCGACAGGAGGATCAAGGAACTTCGGAAGAAGAAGATTCCTTTGATTAGAGTCCTTTGGGACTGTGATGGTGTTGAGGAGCAGACTTGGGATCCTGAGGCGAGGATGAAAGCAATGTTTAAGAAGTGGTATGAGAAACAAGCCGCGGCTTGAGCTTGCCTAGCCTGGTCCCATATGTAATTCGTGGCTGGAGCGGGAATGGAGTATTCCAGCCCAACTCTCTTGTTTACTTTGTCGCTTGGAGTGGTTGGTTGTGCGACTAAGTAACAAGATGAGGTGGTGTTTGGGGTACAAAGTTTCCAAGAGGCAGTGTGTTGGAGGAAAGTTTCATGTTTTAGAAGTTTCTATAAGTGGAAAGTTTCCAGAAGTGGGAAGTGCTAAAAATGGAAAGTATTATGTGATTTGGAATTTGTCTATTTTTAGTGGCAGAGGGCCTTGGAGGGGCTTGTGTGGCCTTAGTGGCGGACTTTTGAGTCGTTGCGCCGTGTGTGGCGGTCTTTTGAGTTATCATGTGGCCTTTGTGACGGGCTGTTTAATCGTTGTGTGGCCTTTGTGGCGGACTGTTTAGCCATTGTATCGCCTTTGTGGCGGGCTGTTTAGCCATTGTGTGGTCTTTGTGGCGGGCTGTTTAGCCAATTGTGTGGCCTTTGTGGCGGGCTGTTTAGCCAGAGTGCCTGTTGAGGCGGTCCTTCGGGACATATGGTCTTTATGACGGTCCTTCGGGACGAGTGGCCTTGGTGGCGGTCCTTTTTAGGAAATTTGTTTGGCCTTGGTGGCGGTCCTGTTTAGGACATTTGTTTGGCCTTGGTAGCGGTCCTGTTTAGGACATTTGTTTGGCGTTGGTGGCGGTCCTGTTTAGGACATTTGCTTGGCCTTTGTGGCGGCCCGTTGGGCAGAGAGATGATCCTTGTGTGGTCATGAGGTATTCCAGTGAGGGGATATGTGGTTGGTAGGACATTGTGTTGTCTTACGCGAGCCACAGAATGGAAACCTGTATAGGGATAGGACTCAGACGTGTTCGGAATTGTTTGCTCGCGACTCTTGGGGAACTTAGGTTCTCCTAGTACCGTAATATTCTAAGACTTTATGGCTTGGGAGTATGGCTGGTATATCGACTTCGGATGACGATCCGGGGGCGCGCTGTAGGGTGGCAACCCGAGAGACGAGTATTGGACTCCCTTATATATATTATGGCATGCGGGCTTAGGTCCGATGAGGAGCTAATATTATGGCATGCAGACTTTGGTCTGATGAAGACCAATAAAAACTCAAGGTTTAGGCTTGTGAGTAAAAAGGAGGGTCCAAAAGTCGAGAGCAAATAATGTCTGGAGCGTGAGTCTATCGCCTAGAGGTGACCTTTCGTATATTGGTCGGAGGAGTGCGGGCCGTGGAGACGGTAGCACAGGAGTCCTTGGTTGTGTGTTGTTTGAGATTCGAGGATGAATCTAAATTGGTGGGGGAGAATTATAACATCCGCGAACCAGAATCCCGGTTTGGAATGTGCATCGATCGATGCTGGAGGAGCATCGGTCGATGCTGACTCAATTTCCTGCGTTTTGACTTAAGTTAAACGCTGCGGTTTGGGCAAAGGGAAAGGAGAGAAACCCTTAAGTCGTTCTTTTGTCTCATTAGACGACTTTAGCCATTTTTGAGAGAAAAGAGAAGAGAGAAAGTGTTCTTGAGCGTTCTTGAGGTTTTTGAGAGATTTCNTTGCTCGCGACTCTTGGGGAACTTAGGTTCTCCTAGTACCGTAATATTCTAAGACTTTANTTGTAGGAGCTTCCTAGGAACGTTTTCTTCCTGTGTTTGGGTCGGATACCTTCTGTGGCAAAGGTAAGTGCATGACCATGGCTTATCTAAGCTGGACATTACTCTGATATGTTTGTTTCTGTGTTGTTAGGCTTGTTAGTATGTTGTTTGAGGCGCTGGGAAGCTTTTTTGTGGCTTGGGATCGTTTCTTGTGGTTGCAGGAACGGAGATCCGGCGAGAAGCTTTGGGGAAAACAATGCTCGGCATGAGCATCGGTCAATGCACTATGCGCGTCGGTCGATGCTAGTGCGAGGACAGCGCAGTTTTACCTAGGAGCATCGGTCGATGCCATGTGGAGACGTCGCTCGATCCGATTAGGGTTTCCGCGTAATGTCGAGCATGTGTCGATCGATGCAAGTGGGGGCATCGGTCGATGCAGTAGAACCTTGTGTCGATCGATGCATACCCTGTGTCGGTCGATGCTGGTCCCTGATGGTGTCGATCGATGCAAGCTTTGTGTCGGTTGATGCAAAGCCTGGTTTGTTTGTTGATTGTTGTTTGATGGTTAGAGTATCTCTATTGCTTGTGTGTATAGTCCAGAAGATGGGAGGATTACCTTACTGAGTGTTTATAAAATACTCATGCATTGCAATTTGTGTTTGTGATGCAAATAAGGGCAATGTGTGATCGTGGAATCAAGGCAATGAAGAGGAGGATGTTCTAGTGGTTCGCTTGGTTGTCTGGCTTTTGTTAGGTTGCTAGAGTTGAGTCCTAGAATGTTGTTTAGGAATGCTGGTTCTCTGGTTTATGCTTTTTGGATCATTAGTTTATAATTGGATTATTTATTGGTTATTGGTATCTGTTTTCCGCTGTTGGTTGTGTTTGTGGTTAGGTGACTAGTGGGTATGTGACCACTAGTTGTAGTGTTTTTATTATTATTATTTATTATTTACAAAAAAGCGGTCAAGTCGTTTCAAAAATATTATTTATAACAATTAAATTTAATTTTAAATATTTTTGTTTTCAAAGTTACCAAATTAAAAATTTTCTCTATAAAATAAAACTTTTATAAATTAATATATTTTAATGTCCCAACATTATTAACTTATATAAATTTTACTGTATGTCACGTTTTTTCGTTTCATAAATGTGTGGTTTTAATGACAATTTATCTATTTGAAATTATATATTTTTCCAATTGATAGAAATATAGGTAAGAGATTCGAATATGTAAGTACGTGCAGGTCAAGTTATATTTGTAGATATAATTATTTATATATTATGATGAATTTCTAACTTTTTATAGTTATAGATTATATTAAAGAGAATTTATTGGTTAAATCAACTGAGTGTAATCTTTTTTTTATTAATCTGAGTGTAAGTAACATAACAACAACAAAACCTTTAGTGATACACTCCGACCATTACAATAACTGAAAAGAAAAAATAATTGTCATCACCAAACTCAATGGAACCATCAAACAACATCCAAGTTCATCAAGAATTTTTACTTTTTATTTGATCATGTTTAGGGATTCTTATCAGGTGTATATTCTTTTTTTTTTCAAACTGATTTTATTATTATAGTAATTCAGAAGCCATGACAATAAGTCATACAGTTTTTAAACCAAGAGAACAATACAGGCACATGCCAATATTAGACGTAGAATTAAGATGAAAACCAAATCTTCCGCTTCGGTTAACCAAATCTTTCGCTTCTTCTATAGATAGATTTTCAGGTTCATACAAAGAATCAATGGATCGAAAATCAGATATTTAGATCACGAACATCATTCATTGTCTTATCAGGTTCACCATCATAACACTATCAGCATTTATTGTCTAGGTTGCATGGAAACAGAAACGGGTACGCGGAAGTGAAACCTTTCGGAAACGAAAAACGATTTTTTCTAAAATTAGGAAATAGAAACGTTTTGGAAACATATAGATATATATATATATATATAATAAAACACTAAATATAAAAATCATATCAAAAAGCTTCAAACAACAAAGCTTCAAAATATAAATTTTAAATAGTTTGATTAAAACACTAATAATATTATATATTTATATCTATTATAAAGTTTAATATTTCCAAATTATTTATTTATTAAATTTTAAACTAAAAAAAAGGTTTTCGTCGTGTTTCCAAAACGGAAATGGAGTTTCCATCGTGATTCCAAACATAAATTTTTATGAATCGTGTTTTTGTGCCTTGTTTCCGAGTTTCCACGAGTTTTCCTTTCCGAAACGTTTCGGAAAAGGGAATCGGACCTCAAAAAGAGTTTCCATGCAACATAGCTTATTCTTGAGATTTTCCTTCTTAAATTTGTGGTAAACAATTATAACAATTAGTTTTAGAACAACCTCAGAAAACAATCTAACATAATTAGTGTAACTACAATTATAAATGATACACAATGACTTTATTAGAAAAGTACAGAACATTAAGCAGAAACCGATTTAGGTTTCATGATTAAAAAAAAACATTAAAATATTTTACCTTTTCCTTTGGTCGACTTTCTTAAATTGCCGATGATAGTCCAAGTGTCCAACCTTTGGTAACCTAAATGACAAGTAATAAACATAGTTTAGTCAAAACTACATATAATCCTTGCTAACATAACATTTGCTCTATCTGTGGGATGTTTGGACATACACAATCTGCATGTGCTCGAAGAATTGTGGAACAGTCAGTTGTTGCACCCCCTCCGGTGGTGTCGGATGGCTCAGGCGGTGCAAATCAAGGGGATGATGGTTTTACGGTTGTTCGCCGGGGGAGTCGTAGATCAGAATCGTCGTCGAAGCCGGTTGTATTTGGGGATGGGGAGTTCCAGAAAAGTATGGAAAGAAATCTGCAGGATATTACACATATCAAAGAGAAGGAGAATCTTTCCATATCAAACCGTTTTGGTAGCCTGTAGGAGGATTCTGTTATACCACTGATAAGGGAGGTTTCGAATATCTCGGGTGCTAATAAGGAAAACATATCTGTCCAGCAAAAGTCTCGTTATGTGAAGAGTGGAGGGCAAGGAACGAAGGGAATTGTGAATGGGCCAGCGGCCCAGTTGAAATTTCCTCTTGTTGTAGGCCATACAGGAAAACGAGGGGGTTCGAATAAAGCTGTTGGGTCTTATGGGCCTCAGAATAGAAAGCCACTGAATAAGCCCAATCGAGGTTTAATTTTTGGCCCAACGCGAGGGGAACCTCCACTGTCGGAATCCAGCAAGAGACTGCGGGTGGAGAAGGGGGATGTGTGTCGTGCGGGTGGAGCTTTTGTTCATGGGGCTGTCGGGAACCGACTGGGGGAGTCTCCGTCGTCGGATTTCACTAGTGTGGAGTCGTCTTCCCAGCAGAGTTTGGCCATGGTTCCGATGGATAGTGGATTGGTTGAGATTGATGACCCGATCCGGGGGTCGAATAGGGTTCAAGGGGCATAACAGTTCGCCCCGGTAATTCGATCTGTTTCTTATAAAGTTTTGATGAATTGCATTCTATGGAGTTGCCGGAGAACGAATAAGCCTAACTTTCGGCGGTCTATTCGTTATATTCTGAAAAAGTTTCCGTCTGATGTGTTAGCTTTGTTTGAAACGCATTCGAGTGAAGATAGAGCGCAGCGTATCTGCCAAGGTCTGGGGTTCGATAATGTATTTCGGGTGGACTCAACTGGGCATAGTGGTGGGATATGGATTCTATGGATATCTGGAGTTGGTGAGGTGACCATTAAGAAGTCTTCCCATCAGTTTGTCTATGCGACTTTGGAGAAGGATGGAGAGATCATACATTTGGTGGTAGTTTATGCAGCTCCATCGGCAAATCGCCGGGAGGGTTTGTGGGATGAACTGCAGAGCATGTTGCAGAATATTGTCGGTCCGATCATTATTGGAGGATATTTTAACACCATTGTTAGGCTGGATGAGAGAACCGGTGGGAATGGTTGCCTCTCTCCGGATTCACTGAGTTTTGGTGATTGGATTCATGATATGTCTTTGATTGATATGGGATTCAAGGGGAGTCAGTTCACTTGGAGGAGGGGTCGGGTTGAGAGAAACTATATAGCCAAGCGTCTTGACAGGGTGTTGTGTTGTGCGTCTGCAAGACTGAAGTGGCAATAAGCATCTGTTACTCACTTGCCTTTCTTTTCTTCGGACCATGCACCTTTGTATGTCCAGTTACAGCCACGAGTGAGTGTGGATTCTAGACGTCGTCCATTTCGCTTCGAAGCTGCCTGGTTAAAGCATGAGAGTTTCAAATCGATGTTGGAGACTTCCTGGAACCGCGAGCTTTCTACTCAGGCGGCTTTGAAAGAGCTCCAGCTTAAGTTGAAGACATGGAATAAGGAAGTCTTTGGTGACATTAATCGAAGGAAGGATAAGTTGATGAATGAACTTCGAGTGACTCAGGAGCAAATTGATTTGCATCCGTCAGATGTCCTTCTAGGTAAAGAGGCAGATTTGCTCAAGGATTTAGATGTGATTTTGGAACAATAGGAGATGGTTTGGTTTCAAAAATCAAGAGAGAAGTTTATTGCTTTTGGGGACAAGAATACTACTTATTTCCACACCTCCACTATTATTCGAAGGCGGCGAAACCGTATAGAGTTGCTGCGAGGAGATGATGGAACCTGGATCTCTAACGCACAGGAGTTGGAGTTGTTAGCGGTTAACTACTATAAACGTCTTTATTTGATGGATGATGTGGAGCAGGATGTGGTGAAGCTGCAAAAAGAAGGTTTTCCAGTCCTCTTTGGATCGGATTTGATGGAGTTGGGGAAGCCTTTTGTAGCTAAAGAGGTTGAGGTGTCTTTGCAGAGCATGGGGAAGTACAAGGCACCAGGACCTGACGGGTTTCAACCGGTTTTCTACCAGGACTGTTGGTCAGTTGTGGGCGAGTCTATGGTTTGTTGTGTCCTGGATTTCTTTAATTCAGGTGTACTCCCAGAAGCGATGAATGATGTCTTGATTGTGTTGATCGCCAAAGTTACGAAACCAGAAAGGGTGAATCAGTTCCGGCCTATAAGTTTGTGTAACGTTTTGTTCAAGATTATCACGAAGGTCATGGTTTTGCGACTGAAAAAAGTAATGCCATGGTTGATAGGTCCATCACAAGCTAGTTTATACCAGGAAGGTTAAGCACGAATAACATAGTCATTGTTCAGGAAGTTGTGCATTCGATGAGGAGGAAAAAAGGCCGGAAGGGTTGGATGCTACTCAAACTCGACCTTAAGAAAGCAAATGATCGGGTGCGATGGGACTTTCTGGAGGATACCCTGCAAGCAGCTGGTTTACCGGATGATTGGATTAAATGGATTATGACGTGTGTTAGAGGTCCATCAATGAACCTATTGTGGAATGGGGAGAAGACTGGAGCATTTACACCTGCTCGAGGTCTTCGCCAGGGAGACCCCCTCTCTCCATATCTTTTTGTTTTGGGCTTAGAGAGGCTATGCCATCAGATTGAAAGGTCCATCGGGTTGAAGGATTGGAAACCTATCAGTTTGTCAAGAGGGGGTCCGAAGCTATCCCATATATGCTTCGCTGATGACCTTATTTTGTTTGCAGAGGCTTATGTGGCCCAAGTGCGAATTATCAGACGTGTTCTTGAGCAATTTTGTGTAGCTTCTGGCCAAAAGGTGAGCCTGGAGAAATCCAAGCTTTTCTTTTCTGGTAATGTTAGTCGTGATCTAGCTCAAATGATAAGTCAGGAGAGTGGTATTAGTTCAACGACTAATTTGGGGAAGTATCTTGGTATGACGGTGTTACATAAGCGGATTAATAAGAACACCTTTGGAGATGTGGTGGAGAGGATTGCTTCTAGGCTTTCAGGGTGGAAGGAACGAGCACTGAGTTTGGCGGGTCGGATTACCTTATCAAAGGCAGTCTTATCTTCTATACCAATCCATTCGATGAGCACCATTATGCTGCCTAAGTCAACGTTAGCCCAGTTGGATAAGATTACTAGGACTTTTTATGGGGTAGTACTCCGGAGAAAAAGAAACAACATCTTCTCTCATGGGATAGAGTTTGTAAACCGAAGTGTGAGGGAGGGCTAGGTATCCGAACTGTAGCAGCTACCAACATTGCTTTGCTTGCAAATGTTGGGTGGCGACTGGTTCATGATTGTCAGAGTTTATGGGCACGTGTTCTGCGAAGCAAATATAAGTAGGACATCTTCGTGATACCTCTTGGACTGTTGTGCTTTGTAACTGGTCTTCTACATGGCGTAGTGTGGGGACAGGTTTGCGTGATGTGGTGATTTTGGGGATGAGTTGGGTGATTGGGGATGGTAGGTCTATCCGGTTTTGGAAAGATAAATGGCTTTCGAACACACCACTGGTGGAGGTTGCTTTAGTGGAGATTCCGGGGGTGCTAAGGGACCTACGGGTTCGAGACTTATGGATTGATGGTTCTGGGTGGGATATGGCACGCATCGTACCTTTTGTGTCCAAGTTTACTTTGTCTTCTTTAGTGACTGTGGTGGTGGATACAGTAACGGGAGCGAGGGATAGGCCCTCCTGGGGGTCTAGTTCTGATGGTAAATTCACGGTGCAATCGGCTTATGCTTGGTTAACAGAGGATTGTGCCCCGCGAGCGGACCTTATGGTGTTGTTTGGGAAGGTTTGGTCACTGAAGGTTCCAGAAAGGGTGCGAGTTTTCTTCTGGTTGGTTGTGAACCAGGTTATCATGACTAATTCATAGAGGCATAGGAGACATTTGTGTGATTCCAGTGTGTGTCAAGTGTGTAAAGGAGGGATTGAAACCATTATTCATGTCTTGAGAGACTGTCCAGCGATGTCGGGGCTTTGGAGTCGTATTGTCTATCCGGAGAAAAGGGGTCAGTTCTTTGGTCAGACACTGTTAGAGTGGGTGTCAGGGAACTTAGGGGATGTGTCAGTTCGGTTTGATGTTCCTTGGGCTATCATGTTCGATATTTATGTGTGGTGGGCATGGAAATGGAGGTGTGGTAATGTGTTTGGTGTGGTGGGAAAATGTAGGGACATGGTTCAGTTTGTGAAGGATATGGCAAAGGAAGTTCATCGTGCAAACTTGGCTTGTAAAGTGTTATCGAATGAACGGGTAAGGGTAGAGAGGCAGATCTCATGGGTTCCACCTAGGGAGAACTGGTTTAAACTGAACACGGATGGTGCCTCACGGGGTAATCCAGGCTCTGCAGCGGCTGGCGGGGTAATTCGTGATAGTGAGGGACGATGGATCCATGGGTTTGCGTTGAACATAGGTTACTGTACGGCCCCATTGGCGGAGCTATGGGGGGTTTATTATGGTCTCTATCTCGCATGGGAGCGACAAATCACTCATGTGGAGCTGGAGATAGATTCAGAGTTGGTAGTTGGGTTCTTCAAGACATGGATTTTGGATTCTCATCCCTTGTCATTCCTAGTACAATTGTGCTATGGCTTCCTTTTAAAGAACTGGTCAGTCCGGGTTACACATGTGTACCGTAAACCTAATCGTCTTGCAGACGGTTTGGCAAACTATGCTTTTACTCATCCTTCAGGATTCCAATTGTTCGATACTTGCCCGGAAGATCTTCTGTCTGTTTGGATGGAGGATGCGAGAGGGGATGCGATTGTCAGATGGGTTTGTTTGTAATTTTTCTTTTTTCTTTTTAGGGAGGTTTCTCCCTTTGTCTTACCAAAAAAACATAACATAATTTCAAAATAGTGATAAAATTTAAATTACATGGTTAGTTTCTATAATTTAGCCTTTCCAAAATTATATGTGTAGAATTTTATTTTGAAATTATTCTTAATGGCACGTTATTAGAGAGATCATGTTTAGAAATAGATGTCAATGTTAGTTGTTATGATTTGGAAATCGGAAGATTGAATCATAATTAAAAGATCTCTTTTATTGAATCCTTATTTTATGCAAACGAAATGATGGTTTTTTATAATATCGGATGATATATTATATTTTTATTGGTGATAGTTAAGGTAGCTTTTTTTTAATAGGAATTCTAATTTAATCGTACTCCTACATTCCTTACTTACTGGAGTATATAGTTGGCCAGATATACTCTATTAATCAGAATCCGAATATGAATAATCCGGGTTGTCCATGATCCGCATGTGTAAGACATTTAAAGCTACCACTTCGCCCCTGCTGTTTTTTGTCTTGTTCGTTTGTGCTATTTTTTTGAGAGGGTATTATATGAAATTCTGAAAATTTTATTTTCTTTTTATCCCTAAACCCCATATTCTTTCAGTGAATTAAGGCACATATGCTAAAATTAAAGACCAATTTCTAGTTCCTTCAGAATAATTGTAATCATAATTCACATGCATATAAAAACTAGAAAATATTGTTTTTATTAGAATCGATAATACCATATAGTTTATAGATCAGGAAAAAAAAGTATCAAATTGTGCAACTAAACGTGCAGAGACATTGCTTGCTCGACGGCATGCACGTGCCTTTTCCCTTCTTGTACTTCGAACTGCATACATTAACACACAGATTGGCTTCACATGGTCCTTGTAATTGAATATATTCATGACACAGTTCTTGCCCTTGCGTCTCCTTTACCACCAGCGGCCCTGATACAAATATTTAAATATACTCAAATTTTCTGTTATTTTACAACAGGCAATGATTAGAAGAAAACTATCAAATAAAAGAGAAGACATGTGGAAGTACGTAATATAGATTCCTATTTTAAAATATTAGTCGTATAATATGTAAGTGTGTATCAAACCTAGAACGAGGAAGACCATGAAGATAGCAATAACGGGAGTTTTAGACATCTGCGTTGATATAATTAAAATGATAATTTCAAAATTTAAAGTTATAGGTGTGATAGTTATGTACAAGTGGAGACCATATCTATATATACATTTTCGGAGATGTTTAGCAAAAAGTAAGAATTATTGGTTTGAGATTTGAATAGAGTTTTAAAGATTTTAATTGTTAGGTAGAATTTGTTGTTATTAGATCAATATTTTGTTAAACTCTGTTAAAGTTTAGTGTTATTAGTTTGTGATTTGTAAAAAGTCATTTAAAATCTTAATACATTTAAGTTATTGAATTCAGACTTTTATAAAGTCATTAAAAATTTTGTGTTATTCAATTAAAACAAAAGAAGATTGGATTGTTAATAAGTTCAATTATTATGTTATTGATTCATGATTTTAGAAACTTTTTTTACAAAATAAAGTCATAGAAAGTATCATAAAAATACATGGATTGTTTGGAACACTTTACAAGATTTTAGAAAACTAATCAACAAAACTCTCTAGCAATCTTTAATAATCTTTCACTTATTCAGTTTTAATAATTCTGTTGAACTCTTCAAAAATCTTCATCAATTAGAATCCAATACCACACATTGGCATTTATATTTCGTTTGCAAAATTTAAACTAAAATATTTAAATTGATTAACCGATTTTGGAAAATCAGAACTGATTTTAGATATATTAATTACCGTTACAAATCTAATGTTAAACACAATTTACCATAAAACTTGGATCCTAATTTACTTACTGTGTAGTTTTGGAAAAAAATTGATTACATGATAATTAACGTAGTTATTTTCTAAGCCAATATTTCAACAAATTTGAATTCTTTTTAGAACCTTACCTAACATATAACATCCAATTAATTTTCCTAAATAATAAAATGTCTTAATTCAGATATTTTTAAATGTGAAAATAACAAAAAGTTACATTCTCTAATATTAATATGAAATAGTTAAATTCACACAAAAAATTGTAAAAATTATTTATTTTCATAAGGATGATTTTCATTGATAAATACCAAAGCTGTTATTATAATTAGCTATTTTGGATTAAAATTATTTTCTGAATTTGTTAAGATTATAATTAAAAAAAATCAAATAACGCATTTTAAGTTAGGTCTTTGATTTGGTTTTCTATTTATGGGTCAAGAATATTTGTTTGAAATCAGACATTTATGGTGATTAATGAAAATTTGGGAATTATGGTAACTATCTAAATTTATGAAGATAAAAAATCAAAAATTGAAGAAGATATTCTATAGAATAATTGTTAATTTATAAAAAATATATTAATTCTTTACACATATATTTCTTAATTTTTTTAGAAAATATTAGTTTTTATATTTTTTTAGTTAAACCTAACAACATATTTAAACCTCTCCTCCCAATATATATACTGATCAAGTCCCAAACAAACTCGAAACTTTATCATCATAAACCAACCCATTGATTTTTTTTTTTTTCTGTTCCATAACAAAATAAAAATGATTATGCAAAAACATATAAGGGTTGGCCGCGCATCAGTGCAGTAATTCAGTGTTCAACTTGTTCTTTTACATATCTTCGACGTTTGTTAACTTTTATATTCTATTTGTATATAAAGATTTTTTTTTGTTGTTGTTGTAGAAACTCTATAGGGATGTGATACATGGGTTTCATTCGGTTTTCTATTCTATGAAAATATTCAGTCTTATTGGCCTGAGATAGATTTGACTTTGTGATCAAAACTGTCATGAGAGGCAGTTTATTCATTAGGTTTTGTTTGTTTTGGTTTACACTAGTAAAAAAATATCATATAGCCACTTCTTCGTCACCGTCACTCCGTGGCTCTTTTTTAGATAGTGACGAAATAGTCACATAAAGTCACAAAAATGAAAAGACAGTAAAAACGTGATTAAGTCGTGGTCTAACCGTGGTAAAAATAGTCACGACACACTCACATGAGTGACGTCACTAAACTAGTCACGAAATAGTCACTTTAAATTTATGATAACAAAGCCACAAAGTAAAAATATGATAAAATAGTGACCAAACACCCACAATAAAATATGTTACAGCGTCAAAGCCACAAAGTAAAAATGTGATCAAATGTGTTATCATGTTTTAATTTAATATCAGTTTTATAAGTTTAACTATACTATTTTCTTACAGCATAATTTTATTTATTCATTGTTTTACACCTAATTATTTAAGTTGAATTGGATCAGCGAAGCAACAGATTATTTTGGTTTTTCCTGGTCACAAAAAATTAATCACCAAAAAAATATTTGGGTTCCCGGGTAAATAGAGTAACTTTAATATCAAAATTAATTTTGGTTTCCCAGTTTAGGTTAAAAGCAAGAAAACCATCGTCGTGATATCTCTGCCTCCATTCCTAACTTAACACTTAGAAAAAAAAAAATCTCATTCTCAAATCTCTCACTCAACAAAACACACTTCAGAAACATTTAGGGTTTCTCCAATTCGAATCGCGATAACTCCGTCAGGCAAAGCCTCCGACCGTCGTCGCACACAGCCTTCCAATTTAAATCTACCGTATAAATCTTCTTCTTCTCTTCTCGATCTGAGTTCCTTCAGATCCTATTTCAATGTATAAATGTTTAGGTTTTTGGGTATGTTCTTCAGATCCCCTTTCAATGTATATGTTCTGCTTTGTTTGCAGATATGCAATAGAGAAGGCCTGCAAGGTCTTCACCTTTGGGCTCTCCCATTCCTCCAGGTCATTCCATGCCTCCAGGAGCTATTGGATCTGCAAGCGCAATATCTTCAGCCGCAAACAACTACGCTCGTAGAATCGAAGAGGCACTACATACTGCCTCAAGAGATGCCCAACCACACCTCCATCCAAGAAAAATCAATGGCGCTTTATGGTAATTAGTTAGCAAAATTCTACTAATGTGTATATCATGAATATATAATCTTCTTTGTCTCTGATTCTTAATTTTTTATGTCGGTTCGGTATAGACCCATGTGTCCATGGGTTAATCCGGATAACTTGGCAAGGCAACTACATGGGACCAAAGTCAAGCTGGAAATTTGTTCCTCAGGAGAGGAAAACTAACTGGTGGCAATCTTTTGTGGTAAGTGTTCAAAATTTATACTACTTTTTTTTACTCTACATAACTAAGTTCACTTACTCACAAATACTAATGTCTTCTTTTAATATTGTAGCAAAACTTCTATTGGGAGCCAAGGTATTCTTCAAATAACTTTCACTTTTGTATTATGTGGATGATGTTTTGTAGGTGTATGATGTCTGCACGTTTTCATTCACAATCCATAAGAGAATGTTCATTGTTTTAATTTAGTTTTTGTTGTGACTAGTTGTTTTTGACTTTTGATCTGAATGTTTGTCTTTGATTGCTGGTTTATATTAATTTGGTTTTATATCCATTCACAACGGGGTAAGTCAAGCAAATGATGCAATTATTGAATAGGCAGTGTTCAATACTGGGATTTTGATCCTTCTAAGACCTTCTCTTCAACGCAACCTCGACATGGACTTGCGTATCTCTGGTTTGGGTAAGAACTCTAAAACTGTCAGCACAAATGTTGAAACGCTCAAGACTGACATGAAGACACTCAAAGATGATATGATTGCCTTGAAGAGTGAGTTCAAGGACGAGATGGTTGCAACACGAGCTCCACTAAATGTGATTCTATAGGCTCTTGGGGTGAATTCTGCTACCCTCCAACATGTTAATCATACTCAATCTTCTGATCCTACTGAAACACCTATTAATCCCACTGTCCTGAATGCCGCAATGCCTAATACTGCCTTGACCTCGACTCCACCTATGACTCGAGATCAACAAGCTGACTTTGAACAATGGTGTGCTACTCGTGACTTTACTTCACAAGCACTTAGATAAGCGGTGTGTCTCTTACTTTATTGTGTATCTTGTATTTTTAGCTTGCTTCACAAAATAATTGCATCTTTCATAATACTTAATCACCTTTTGTAAGTTTTTCGGAATCTCATGGATCTTTTTGTAAAACTTTGGAAATCTATGGTAGTGTATTATAGGTTTTATATTTCACGTTTCAGATTTTTAGAATTTGTATTTCACGTTTCAAATTATAGAATTTTGGGGTGTAGGTTTCAATTTCTAAATTTATCACAATCACCAGGTCACGGTGGTTCGTGGTTAGAAAAAGCCATCGTTTAGACACAAGTGCTTCGTGTCTACTTAGTCACTGAATAGATATGAACTGAATCGTGGCTAACTGACCACAAAAATTTGCCTGACTATTCCGTGGCAATTAATGTCATGAAATACGCGTGTCAAAATCGTGAGTATAACGTCACGAAAAGCCACGAAATATTTTAGTCCACGATCGTATAGACACAACTTTTTTCTGTGTCTTGTCGTGTCTGTGTGGTCATATAGCCACGAAAATGAGACCTTCTCCACGGAATATTCCATGGCTATAGGCTCTATTTTTACTAGTATTAGTTTATTCTATACATTCTAAATATATGTTATGATTATGTGGAAATCATAGTAATTCTTTTATTATAATTTTTATTTTTAATTGCCTATGATTCTAGGAATCATCAATTCCAAAAACAAGTTTTAGTTCAGTTACTCCTATGAGATTGAATGAAATAAATGGAAGTCAAATGATAAGAAGATTTTTTTTTTTTTCCTTCATGTATAGTTCTCTAATTGTTGTAGCCATTTTCCATTTAGTTTATTTGATTTCCTATTTTATCTTTAATTTAATATTTTTGATGAAACTTTTATAATTAGTAGCTAAGATGTTTCACCTTTTTGTAATTATATAACTTAGAAAATGACTATTTTTAGTAATGTTTTTTATTCAACGAGCGTATGTTAAATTTTTTTTAAAAACATATCTTCCTAATTAAATATTGATAAAATTATCTTTTTTTTAAATAATTACAATAATACACGTGCATATACTTTGTTTAAAATTGTATATACTTCAAGATTACTGAACAAATTTTTCTAAGAAAATCTTTAAAAAGCTATCTAACGACAAAAAACAAATCAAATTATTCATAAAGTTTAATTAATGATACTGTAATATTTCATTTTTTGACTATTTGGTTTTCTATGTATTATTTCTGGATTTCAAAATAGTACACATAATAAAATCATTCCGTATATATAAGAAAGTTTTTGATTACGGTTTATACCCAATGATAAAACTGAGTATATATATATATTATATATATATACATATAAACAAATAAATACAACTTAATTTTCCTATATTTTGGTTTTTTAAATAGGTAGCTGATGTACTGCATGTTAAATTCTAGTATATATATAAGAAATTAGATGCATGTAGGAAAGATCAGAATAACGCATGTAGGAAAGATCTCTGAAAGTTGACTAGAAGTGACTCAATGACTAAAAATTAACAGAAAAATAGGTTTTGGAAATGACTAAATGTAATCTAAATGACTAAAAATTAAAAGAAAACTAGATTCTGTAAATGACTAAACATCAGAATAAATCATAGGAAAGATATTTGAAAATTGACTAAAAGTGAAAGTTGACTACAAGTGGTCAAAACATATATAAGAATGTTTATTTTGAAAAAAAGAACATACTCTCTCCGTTTCAAAATATAAGATGTTTTAGCTAAAGCACGCATAATAAGAAATGTTTACTTTTAAAAAGTTTAACCAATCAGAAAAAAAATTGCATAAAATAAATAATAAGAAAATATAAAAGTAGTCTAAAAGTTGCCTCAAAAATTGAAAACATCTTATATTATGAAACAAGCAAAAACCTCTAAAACATCCTATATTATGAAACGGAGGGACTATAACAATGTTTCTTTTTCTACAATACTACTATCAAATCAAAAGCAGGTTAGATCTTTAGAGATACAATTGGATTATACGTGGGTTCACGACAAGCTGACGTTCTCTCACAGCTTTAGGGTAAGACTATAAACTTTGCCGCTTCCAACTAGGTCATAGATATAATGAAATGGATCCAGAGAATGGAGATGATGAAGTTCAGTTGGGTATCAAGGGATGATAAAAAGTGTGTGGATACATTGACAAAATCTCCTCTCGCTGCTAATACTTCAGTTATTCATCATTCTAATATCCTCAGCTTTTTGTATTCGTCCTTTGATATGATCATGAGACCATCCAAGAAGATCCTTGAGCCTTGTTTAACACGAACGAAGTTGAAGATCAATTCTTCCAGCCAAACAGCCATTTGGGATATATTCTTACCGCATCTAGAGCATATCTCAAAGTAGAATCAGTCCAATCAGAGTTTGGATGAAGGAGTTATTCATGTTACAAATCAGGTGAACTCATGGCTACGCGACTTGGACCTACGAGCATTCAAAAGAGGATTCCGACCAAGACAGAAGAATTCAAGGTATGAACTTAACTGTTCTGGAATCATGATCCATCCTAGAATCATTGATAATTGGAATCTCTTTCAAATCGTTTCATATTTGAAAGATATGGATATTTCAAGTCAGTGGATCTGTCCTAGTGCCAGTTTCGCGTCTGAGACAAAGATCGTGTTACGCAGAGCAACACAGAAACAGTTTCCATATGAAACTACTTGGAAGATGTTAATGGATCTCTTATGTTTCCAACAACCTGTAGAACATAAGATTTGGCATAGGTAATACAAGGTTACGCCCAATTTACCAAAGGAGGTCAATCAAGTTCTTTGCTATAAGAGTTTTAGGTCCAATTGGTTTTAAGAGCTTCCATAATTATTTATGGCTACCAGGAGTTGTTTCTACTAAGGTCAAAGTGAAGAAATGATACAACACATGTTTTTTCTCATCAGCAAATAAGATCAAGGAGTCAAAGAGATGAAAGATCAAGGAGGCACTTAATGGGCTAATACAAGAGCTTTTGGCCAAAGAGAGCATGGGAAATTATATTGGGGATAATTTCTATCAAGACCAGCCTACTTTGAGCCTAATTCAAAATTATTACTTTATTTTGTGTTCAAAGAGGAGTGACGAAAATAAAGATTAAGAGTCACTTTAGAGGAAGAAAAACATGCACCTGGACTCTTCATTCAACTTACTATATTTATTATCTTCTAATTTCAAGAATAATTAATACTTGGCTTTGTTACCAATTTTCTTTTCCTATATAAACTCATGTAAGAGCAATGAAATAATCAACCAACTTTTTTATAAAACCTTTTCTTTTGTGAGAGTGATTCTCTTCTGTTCCTTGTGAATAAAACCGATTGCTTGGTGTGATTCCAGCAATCAAAACCGACTGCTTGGTGTGATTCCAACAGTCACAAAACCGATCTTCTTGGTGCGATGCTGAGAGATCTGATCTACTTGATGCTAGGCTGAGAGATCAAACCGGTATATAAAGAGCTTTTCCGCAACGCAACTCTTGTGTGACCAATCGTTCCACCATCCTTATTCTTGAGGCTTCAAGAATAAGTCTCCTCCCGTCCCATTCGTACCGTCCCATTCCGTCTTGTTCCATTTACCTCATTCCATCTTTTAAATGATTACTAGATGTTTATTAATAGAGATTGGGTAAAAAATTTAGACAGGATACCGAATTCCCTGTTAAATATTTACTTTTATTTAGTTAGTTGAAATTATTCAAAAAAAAACTATTTAATTATTTTCAAAAATAACCAAAATTTTCAAAGTACCCGTTCCAAAGTAATTGATTACATATCGCATAGTCAACCTTTAAAAACAGCACAATACACAATGACCTATTAACCACTGAGACTCTTAATGTCTTCTAAGTACTATCTTGACATACAGTAATGTATCAATTTTTTTATATTTGAAAGTTAAAATTAAATTTAATCATCCAAATTTTATGATCTCATCTTGTATTTTTTTAATTAGAAATAGTTTAGATAATTATTTTTATTATTTGAATTACTTGTTCCCATTTGTTACACGTTCTTTTCTATAAGATCATTTTTATATAAATGACATCATTTACATGTTATTAGAAAAAAATAGTGTTTCCTAAAATTTTCAAATAATTATTCCAAAGTGTAGATTTTGTTCTATAAATATAGAGATGGTATAAGGTAGGGCAATATTTCATGTACTTTTACTATTGCATAAAATGATTTCCCTAATAATCATAATTACTTAGGTAGCAAATATTCTTTACTTATACCATTTCTTTCAACACAAATACCTAGTTGAATACTTAATTTTTATTTACTTAGTTAAAATTATCCAAAAAAAAAGGAAATTTCCCGAAAAAAAAACCCCAACTAATTTTAATTTAGAAGTTTAATACCCAATTTTTCCGATTGGAATAAAAATACCTTATATAATTAAACGTTGTCGTTTAAAACCTGAAAATTTAAACGTTTGATGAATCAAACATGCGACTTAACGACTGTTAAAATATCTAACGGAATTACTAAACTAGGTTAATTGTGATCAGCACGTAGGTAATTGATCTTCATTGAATTTCCATTTGACCCAGAACTTTGACTCACCATTGTCTCCATTGTTGTGAAGAAGAGACGAAGAGGAGAAGAGCTCAATGTAAAATTGCGATTTAGGGTTTGTGACTCCCAATTAGATTTGGGGAAAATGGCGAAGGACACTATTGTAAAATAACATAAAACCAATTACCCACGTGATGATCACAATTAACCCGGTTTAGTAATTATGTTAGACATTTTAGCAGTCGATAAGTCACATGTTTGATTCATCAAACGTTTAAATGTTCAGGTTTTAAACGGCAACGTTTAATTCTGTAAGGTATTATTATTCCAATCGGAAACAATTGGGTATTAAACTTCCAAATTAAAATTAGTTGGGGTTTTTTCGGGAAATTTGAGCTTCTAAAAAAATTAATTTGAGCTTTTTATTCCAATCGAACACTAAAATTAAGTATCAAAAGCTCAAATTATATTTTTTTAACAATTTGTAAAAAGAAACAAAAATATTGGTGCTAGAAAAATAAATTCTATGAGTTCTGAATATGCATTCGATTCTTAAATTTATACGAGAAGCATGAAAGTTTCATAATATGCTTTGAAAATTCTAATATATGCTTAATTGTTATAAATGCAAATGATACCAGTATATTTTCTGAATAAATTTTTTCCATAAAGATTTGGTTAAATAGTTATATTTTTGATGCTTTGAGTAATTAGTTAGTAAAAACAGAAAGGATTTTTAATTGAAATTAGGTAGATATGAGGTTAATGTAATAGTTGAAGCAATCTAGGTAATATTAATTTTTTTTGTGATTTTAACTTAATGATTAGGATTTAATCAATTTTAAATATGGTTACTTTCAAAATCGTATTATTCTCACAAAGATTTAGTGATTGAATATATTTTAGTTGTTATCACAATTAAGGTCAGTACTAAATATGCGAAAAAATAGTCTGCTAGAAAAATTCCTAAGTTGGTAGGTTAGATAATAAAAAATTTGGGAATAGTTTATTTGTTTTCCAAAATAAGTGATTGATATATTCAAAACTCATGAAATTAAATCTAAAAAATCTTGAACTTGAGATAAATGTGGGATCCATATCTCGAATATTTGGTTATCAAGATAAACATTAATGTAGACGATTCAATCCTATAAACTACATATTCGAGATTTATGGAAACTGCAATATTCATAATTTTAACAAACTTTGACACCAAATTTTTAAAAATTTATCTTATTATCACAATTGATATTTTTTATTGAGATTTATGAAAACTATCATAGTGGTTATTTTGATTTATCATGTGTTTAACTAATTTATTTACTTTTAAATTAAAAGAAATAAATAAAGAAAAAGGAATAAATAGGCCAACAAATGGGGTAACCAAATAAAACAAAATAATTAAATTATCTTAAAGGCTTTGGAGATAAGGAAAAAATACGAAAATGTAAAATCCGACCGGTAACCCGTACGTTTATCCAAATAAGATATGAATAATTGATTTTTTTACTCATAATGAAAATCTATGATTTTGTCTTGCTTTTAATGGCATTCTGATGTAATTTTTTACAAAAATAAGGTTAGTTTTTTAAATTTTTTTGATTAATAGTAGAGATATAAGATGAACCACACAAGGCCCAGATTTATTCCAAACACCAAGCCCGTGGATTAGTTCTCAAGGTAAATTACATTTGTAATCACGTTCTGGGATTCCAAAATTGAATTTTTAACTCCACAACGGACTAATCTTAAGTGGAGACTGGAAAAGATTAGAGCATGTACAATAGGGAGTTCTCACCAAATTTCTCACCAATTAAAAAAATAAAAATATTAAAAAGTGGAAGACAGAGGTGAGAATCAATTCTGTTTTGAGAATTTTTGAAAATCTCATGAGAAACTAGTTAAACACATGTTACTATGTGATTGATTTTAAATTTAACATTTTTATTTAAAATTTAAGTAATTAACTATATTAAATTAGAACTATAAAAATATTATATATAAGAGACTACGAGAGTCTCTCTGCACTGCAGATGCTCTTATAAACTACTAAATTACATATACATGCGGTGAATAATTCAAATCATGTGGTTTGTTTTCTTTTAAACTCTAACAAAGGTAATTTAATACTTTGCGTGAGTTGTTTCTCTTGTCTTTGTTCATTTGTTTTTAGGGTTTATTGGCAAAATAATATATTTTGAAAACTTAATTGGAATTGTAGTACATTTACTATTTATAATTGGAGAAATAGATGAATTTTACTATTTGTGTAATAGAAGAGATATGAGATAGATAATAAAGTGGGGTATAGTGTAGTAGTGTAAAATTACAAAAGGGTAGTATGATAAAAGACATATGTACAACATATTTAGTTTACACATTTATTACACACATATAAATATTTTTATTTCATTCATATTGAATATATTATATATCAGTTGTACGGATAAAAACATATATATATAAGTACACTAAATGAATTGTACGGGTTAAACTTGTGTATTATTATTTATTTGTAAACTTGATAACTGTACACATTATAATATGTACAGACACTTGTACACTTAATAAGGTGTACGAATACAAAATTTATAAAAAATATTTAACATTATCAGATATAATCATTACACAAAATGCATATCAATTTATAAAGAAAAAACATAGATTTTTTTGTATCTGTAAAAAAATTTAATATATATATATATTGAATAGTATTTTAGTTATTAGATTCAATGAGTGATTTAATAAAAAAGAAAATATATATATATATTTAATTTCATTGGCACATTTGTAAATAAAATGATTAGAAGAGGATTAGAAAATAATTTAAATAGTATTAAATAATGAAAGTATGTGTTTTGCCAATTTTAAATAGTAAATGTACTAATTCTCCATTTAAGTTTTAAAAGTATACTAAAACTCAAATTTTTTCTTGGGGGGGTTCTATGTGATCAACGAAACTTAACATTTTATGTTTTGTCGCAGTGTACTCGTAATAAAAATCGTGACTATTCAAAGTTCTTACATTTGGACATAAATTGAAAACAATCAAACATGTTTGAATGAAAAGGACATAATTTAAGATTATTAAATGCATTGAGTACTGTTTTTACGTAACATATTTTCTGACGTCATTTATAATAGACAAATGAGAAATGAATGAATAATGTAGAGTTAGTTACACCTCTCCTAAAACCTCCCTACTTTTCTCGAGCATTGCACATTTTCAACTTTCATAATATATATATATATATATATATATATATATATATTTTGTAATTTTACATTTATCGAAGTCCATAACTAACCACATTGGTATAAAGAAAAGTAACAAGTACAAAATACTTTTTTGTTTTTGTTTTTTATCATCTACATCTAGAATGCCTTTAATTTCGCACAATAAATGTGACAAAGAGATTTGGAATTGAAAGGTCAAAATCCACTTAAATTGCATGTCCCTTTTGCCCAATTGATTTACGCCATTGTATAACTCGTGTTATTTTCTGTGTAACAAACAATTGACTAAAGAGATAATGAAATTACAAAAAAAAGAAAAAGGA
This sequence comes from Camelina sativa, assembly GCF_000633955.1. Classification (NCBI taxonomy): domain Eukaryota; kingdom Viridiplantae; phylum Streptophyta; class Magnoliopsida; order Brassicales; family Brassicaceae; genus Camelina; species Camelina sativa. The sequence continues at coordinate 34,627,508 of NC_025701.1, read as the reverse complement.
AAAAGGAAAAAGAAAAATTATTGATAACGTTATAGTAAGAGATATTATTACAAAAAAAAAAAAAAAGAACACTCATCATTTAGAACTAGACACATATGGCTAAGCGTTTTTAAAGCTGGACGCCAGGACCATTAGCATCATTTAGAACCGTCGATACACGACTTCGTCAATCAGGCAGTCCCGTAGAACAAAATATCGGGGAACTATGTCTTAACGTTCACTCTCCAAAGCTTCTGAGTGTGTTGCGTATATATTATCCCGATCTTACGACAAAGTCACAAAGAGAATCTTAAATATAAGCCTAGCGAACTCTTTAAGTGTCAGTAATCTTTGTGATCACTAGAATTACCCGATCGAACTTGCACAAATAATGTCAAAACCTTCTACTGTACATTTTCAGCATAACAAAGCAGTCTCGTAAATCTCAACCAATAAGTTTTGAAGCTTAGGCAACTTATATTGTTTGTCAACTTAATTTTCTAGAATTTGGAAGTGTTAAATACCATGGTTTGTCGAGAAACTCAAAAGCAAAACTAAAGAAGCAAAAAAAAAAAGAAGAATCTATTAATATGTCACTATTACGAAAACAAAACTTAGCCAAATCAAAGTGCCCAATCAGCTTCTACACTTTACACATCACACTTTCCCCTTACAACTAAGCATTGCATCAATGCATCTTCCACATTTCTTGCTTTCTTGTCAGTTTTCATCGTTTCTACTTTAACATTAGGGCATCGATATATGGGAACAGTTTTGGGTGTTCTTAGAGTAAAAATATTATGAAAATAATGTAAGATCATTAGTTTAGATCTTTTGTTAAGAAGTTAGTTATTGAGAGAACATGTTTAAGATCATAAGATTTAATAATATAATAATCTTAAATATATACATTTATAAAAACTTTAAAAATAACATTTAAATTGCAAACTTATAAAACTTTTACTAAAATTCAAAATACAATACCAAATTTTTATGTAACAAAAAAAACATTAAAGATAAAAAAAAAACATATTACTTAATTAAAGCACACAAATATTTTATTTTATTAATACATAGTTTAATGTCCAAATTTATTCCATATATTCTCAATCAGATCCTCTTTTAATTTGTGAAAAAATGTTTGCAAAAAATTGTATCCATTCATAGCTTGTCAGTCAGCTTAGAACTGAGTCAAGATCAGTTCTACATCAAAAACTAAAAAAATTGTTTTAAACCACTATTTATTATTTTTCTAATTTTTTTGGGCTTAGAACACCAAGGGTGTTCTCCCTATAATGATGGGCTTGTAGCTTAACCACAAACTAATTTTTCCTCTTTTTAGAGAACTCTAGAAAGTAAAGGATCTAGGCAATAACAAAAAAAAAAGAATAAAAAAACAAATAAAGCATGTAAATGATGTTTAAAATAGAGCAAAAAGTTATTAAAAGGATATCTAAATTATTAAATTAAAAACAAAAGCTGCAAAAGAAATAAACAAAAGCTTAGTCTTTATCTAAACATCCCTCTAAACATAATCATAGTTATAGAACTAACTGATACAACAACATTAAAAGGACCATTAAGCTAACATGCACGTGTAAAGCTTCGAATTACAAAACCACCCTTAAGTCATACGAGGCGTATAAGCAGAGTTCAAGGTCCTTTCCGTAATTTGCCATTACATTACCGAACAACCGTTTGGGTTCTCGTCGCTGAATAACTCAAACGAATCTGACGGTCGAGATGGATACGCGTTTTGATCGGACGGTTGATAACTATTGTGCATGTAAGCGTACGAATACGGAGGTGGAGGTGTATAATACGACGCAGCGTCTGCACTTAACGGAGGTTGAGCAACGTTATAACTTACGCCGTACATGACCTGCGGCGCATAGTAGTTTGGTGCAGGATAAAGATACATATCGTGACGTGGCGGATTGTTATTGGGTATTACGTTGATCTGATTGATTGAACGGTCGTGATCTTCTGTAGCGGGAGGAGGGAGTGATTGACTACGGGTAGGTCCACCGGTAGGATTGTTGGGAGCGCTCAAGTTTTGCCCTATGTTTTTCTTCTTTTTACCAACTTTGCCATTACCAGCTCCACCGGTTTCTTCAACTTTCTTCCCCGCCGGAGCCGGGGAATCCGCCGGTGGTGACGGAGATTCTTCCTTGACAGTATCTTTCTGTTTAACAACGTCTTTTTTCTCCTCTTTCACCGGAGCATTTTCACCGCCGTCACCGGAACCACACTCTTTGGCGTCGGTTTTTTCGGAAACTTGGTTATCGCATTTCCCGGCGTCGGTTTTTTCCGGTTTATCAGTAACGGAAGAGGTAGCTTCATCGGTTGTTATTTGCACTCTTTCTTCTTTCTTCTTGTTCTTGTTCTTCTCATTCGGGTCGACGGGTTTGGGTTTGTTTTCAACCAGGTCGGGTATCTCCTCCGGCACTAGTTCGGCGTTTTTACCAGCCTTGTGAAGCTTCTTTAATAGAATCTCCGGTGAGACGATCCCTATTACTGTGACTCTATGTTGGCTCACATCAATGTCCACTTTATAAACACCTGTAACCAAAAATTACAAGTATAATTTATAAAAGAAGTACGTATATAAAATAATGATTTTTATGTATATATATAGTTATGTACCGTCAATGCTAGTAAGGATCTTTTTCACTTTTCTTTTGCAGCCTTCACAGTGAATTGAAACTTTCAAGCTGCATGACTACAAGTACAAAAGTAACTATAACTTAAAACTTTGAATTGAACGAGTATAAGAACTTGTGGAAACTATAATACAGTTATGTGCATGTAAGGGTAAAGAACAGACCTTGTATGGAAGTGGAAGAGGTGGTATGGTCGAAGGAGGAAGGTCTTGTTTGATTTGAGGGGATTGTTTTTGCTTCTGTTCTGTTTTTTTAGTTTCTGATTTCATTTCTTCTGTTGCCATGACAGAACACAAAAGAAGCTAAGGTTGTGAGGTCTTTGAAGGGAAAGAGAAAGAGAGATAAAAGAGAGACAGGAGTGTGTGTTGGGGAAGGCAAAAGATTATGGGGAATTCATTATGACTTTATTATAAAGGATGGGGATATGAGCTTTTTTTCGCTGGTTTTTAAAATTTGTTTTACACTTTAGAAAATTGTAAAACGGTCCTCAAAGTTGCTATTGTTTTCAAAAATAAACCACCAGTTTTTATAAAATGGTCTTCGCATCCAAAGTAACTCCCAAGAATTTCAAAATGGAATGTGTATAGAAGCGAATTTATAACATTTACTTTAAGCAATTAGTGCTCCTAATATTTGAGCTGAGGTTCGAGGATTTAGAAAACAGTCACTGTGGGAAGCTTGAAAAATATGAAGCGAAGTGGCAGCAGACGAAAGATTCAGATGCCTCAACCAGCCCTTGAACAAACATTGCTGGGACTTTACTACACTCCACATAAATCGTATCTACATGTTTATGTTTTTAATGTGAACCATAAAGTTATTAGCGCATATTCGTTTCAAAGTTCATGTTCAGGAAGATTATGATTCAAATACGAGTTATGAGAATGTGTTCCAAAATAATAAGAGATTAGTCACGGATATGTAAATATGTAGCAGATTTCACCACGGAATTCTGGCTAAAAAGCCTTCTTCTTTTATACACACTTCTTTGAGAAGGTCCAAGCGTTAAGATCATCAAAAGCCCCTAAAAATGATTCAGACTTCAGTCTTTAACGATTCTTCAATCACGCCTAAAGGGAAGTTTCAAAACAATTGGAGGAAGTTTAGGGAACTCGACAGTAGCCTGCTTCGAATCCTCTATTTTATCCATAGGCTTACTCTCCATCGTTGCTTTATTAACAAGAAAGATCGGTTCCGAATCCTCTATATGGTCTAGCGGTTTACTTGTTGTGGCCTCGTTTACAAGAAAGCCATTGTCTACCTCATCTGGAGTTTTGTTACTCGCATTGGCTGAGTGCTCGTTCTTTGCAGACCGTTCGCGTTTTGTCCGTTTAGATGTAGTAGTTTTCATGCTTTTTGGTGTTAGAATACTTGATTCAAGAGCTTCCAGAGCACGAGTCGTCAATGGCCGCTCTCTTGTACTTTGTCTTCTTGGAATGTTTGTGTTTGTCTGTAGGTTGTGCTCTTCTTCTTGTTTTTCTAATGATGCACGTTCTTGAGTAGTTCCATTATCAGTTGATGGAGAATTCTTGTCTGAGGCCGACTTGGGAGGTTCTTGTTGTTGGGCAGGTTCCAGATCCTTCGAAGAGCATTTTTTGTCCGAACACAACCGATTTGATTCGTCTTGTTGTTGATGTTGTTCTGATGGACTGATTTCATGAAGAGATCTTTGTTCCTTTGATGAACAGAACCCTTTTGGTTCTTGTTCTTGTGCTGGTGTACTTTCTGATTGCTCAGTCTTGAGGTCCATAGAATCAACAGATTACTTATAGTAGCAGTTAGTTGTCTGGTCTATTGCAGGTGGCTTCAACGCTAAACTTTCACTAGAACGTTTTCTATCTTTCCTTACACCAGCACTGAGCCGCCTGCGTTTCGGCAAGACAAGAGAACTAACCGAATGAAGGTTGATAGATTCTGATAACAAGGCAAACCTCTTCTTAATCTTCTTTGACTGACCTTGTTGGACATTCTCCAAAGTCTCCTCCTTTACAACAGAATCATTCCCCTTAAGATACTCACACTTCACATCTTTATTAGTGCAAGATTGGTTATGTGATGATTCCCCAATGGCCCCTTTGGATACCTTGCAGGGATTCTCAGAAACCGGCAAATTTCTCCATCTTCTTATACCGGATACATGTCCACCTTGTTCCACACTTGTATCCACAATCAAGAATCTCATCGAGTCATCCACCAGTTTCAATTTTCGCCTCCTCTCCCACTTATGTTCATTAGCAAACATGGCATGCTCCTGTATATCCAATGGCATCATTTGGAGTCTTTTCATAGAGGATTTCTTTCTCCTCGACAAGCCTTCAATTGAGATTCTGACTTCGGAACCCTTAATTCACACAACTTTCCTCCTAAAGCGAACCGAGTAGTGTCCACAACAGTGAACTTCCCATGACTAGAAGAAGAATTTGGAGACCTGAGGTAACGATGTATCTCTTTTTTTGAGTGGTTGCAAGTGTTCTCTTCAGTGATTCCATCGAGAGCTCTAGTCTCTGCTGTCTCAGACTCAAGAAGTGCAGGCTTAGAAACCACCTTTTTGAGAATGTCACTGATAAAATCAAAGTAATGATCACGTTTTACAAGTTTCTGTCTTGAAAACTTCTTCACCCCAGGAACCATAAAGACGATGTAACCTCGGTCCTTTGGCTGCTCAGAATGCCACCCTCTATGTAGCAAACGCGGCCATACATCGTCCCACAAGATATCATTGCAACGAGCTTTACTCAGACGGGAACCACCGGTAAGTTTTTTTATTATACCATCAACTGTGAGTGAACTGTACTCCCCTAAACCAGATATAATTGCAGGAGAAATTGTAAACCATTGTTTTGCATTTACAGGTTCCGTTGTGAGAACTGTCAGGTCTTCCTTATGTTTATCAATTGCTACAGCCTCTACAAGAGACAAAAGACCCACTAGTTCCTTCACCACGCTAATATATTCCTCCAGAGATTTTTTCCCATCAGCAAATGACTTTGAGACCTGTTAATGGTTAACAACAACCCTGTTAAAGCGTAGATATACACTTGGGGGATATATATTTTCGGAGTAAGAATGCGAAGAAGAGACTCACATCAACATGCTTCTGTTTGTTCGGTTCATCGGGAAGGCATGGAACCAAACGGGACAATAACAGCTGTAGCCTCCAATCTGAATAGAGCTTCTTCCCTTGTATGCATCTCTTTCTCCGCTTCTTAGACCATATTTTGTATTTAGCAGATTTGTAAAACTTTCCGTAGTAAAACGAAAGTATATCTCCTATTTCTTTGCTTTCTAACAACTTCTTCACCTGAGAAAAGTCCTTCCCAAATGTATACAGCCCAAGAACAAAGCCATCTACTTCCAACTCCTCCCAAGAACTGGATGACTTCCCAGGCACAGCTTTAAGATTCATCTGTTGCCTTGATACCAGGTTCCCGTCACTCCCACCTCTGCGGCTTCTTTTTCTTTTAAGAGATTTGAGAGATTCATTCATGTCGACATCATCATCTCTAAGTCCATGTTTATCTCTACACTTGGTGTCTATACACATTACTTCAACAGGTAGCCCCACGATAAAGGAACAAGAGGAATCAGAGTCTAGATGATTTGAGAGAAGTGCTTCACGTTTGGATTCAGACATCATAGGAGGTATCTCAACCTGATAATCATCTCCAACAGTAATATTAACTTTTGGATCTCCGCAGACATATTCAACGTCAGAAGAATCTCCCATAGGATTATTTTCTTCATCCATCATAAGAACTGTCTACATAAACAAAACCATATGTCACTTGATAACCTTTTGAGGGTAATGGAAAAAAAAAAACTGCAAAGAAGAGATCACACAGCTGTTTCACTCATCCACTGTTATACAAAACCTTCAAGAACATACTAAAGTAACAAGCAGAGAACAAAAGGCGACGACAGTCTCAGATCATCATGTCCATACAAGAGAAAGACTCATCTGAGACCAAATAAGAACACCAAATTAACAAAACGCAGCTTAATATTTCTGGTGAAAAGCACATAGAACAGATAAGCAAAAAGGTACATTGTAGATCAAACACCTCTCAACATGATTACAAGAAATAGGAGACTAAAATCAAACCATAACTAGACATTCAAAGGTGAATTACTACAACGCTAAATCAAATACATCGGTTAAGAACCACAAGTTTGGGATCAAGAACCCAAGTACAAGGAGAAATTGCAGAAGATCCGAGACATGATTCAACCATAGACAGACACAAAATTCCAAGTAACCGACAAAAAGTCATAAAAATCAATTTTTTCAAAGCCAAAACCCAGAATCAAGAACATGCTTATCAGAGACAACAAGGGTCTATATATCCCACAAAGCATCAACAAAGACATGTAATTTCTCAACGATCCAGTAGTTACAGATATACCCACGTAATGGACTAAGACAAAACAAGACGAGTTGAAAGCAAAAAAAGGATAAAGTTGAAATCTTTATGCATACACAAAACGTGAAAACACGAATTCTACAGGGGAAACAAAAGAAAAAGATGAATACTTTCATGTAAAAAAGACCATCTTTTTTTTACATATGTCTCTGATTTGCTATGCAATAACAGTATCGTTTTGACGAAACGTGAATTACCTAACATGGGTACTAGTGAGTAGAAGGAAGGAGCAAGCAAGAGAGATTATGGTTAACCTGAAGGAGATGTTTCAGCTTTGCATTGGAAGTGAGATTTTTCTCGGTGTAAGGAGGTAACGAAGACCGAACAAGTTTGGTTCTTTGTGGAGAGAAAGAGAGAGAGGAAGAGAGATCACTTGGCCGCTCTTTCAACACTTTAAGTCTTCGAGAGAGAAGAAAGTAAGAAGCACAGAAAGAAAGAAATTTTATCACTTAGAAAAAATAAACAAAAGAAAACTAAACCCTGTACACAACTCAAGCGCAGTCACTATTCACGTCAACATTGTAGCAACTGAAGTTTGATTCAATGTTAAAATTAAAATATATATTTTCATTAGTTACAATTTCTTTTTTCTATATTCAAATCTTATATATTAATATAGAAAAGGTCCGCCTAATAACGCGGATAAAAATTAAAAAAAAATATTGAGAATTATTAAATAGTAATATACATGTTTTTAGATTTTATCTTATAATATTTTAATATTGAATATGAAACTTTCATAATTCATTTTAATACTCTCACAGTTCCATTGTATAAGGGTTTTAAGGTTTTTTCTCTATTTTAACATCTAATCGATATTTTTGACAAGTGTCACGATCTTGTTAATGAGTAACTTTGACATCAATTTTTATATAATAAGATTATCGAAAGTGATTTTTTCGAAAGAGAACCAAGCGAAATCAGAGTCTAGATGGTTTAAGAGAAGTGCTTGACGTTGGGATTCAGACATCATAGGAGGTATCTTAACCTGATAATCATCACCAACACGAAATTTATATGAAAATTAAAATACATAGATCATGCACTTTTACACATTTTGCAAGGTTATCCGCATAGATATTATCTCCTCGATAGATATATTGAACTTAAAGACTACAAAATCAGTTTCTATGATGCCTAAAATCCTTTGATTCTGATGTAAATGTAGGTCAATTATTAATATTGACGTAAGCTAGGATATCTAAACAATTTGTTGGAAAATTGGTCTTATCCATATCCAAGAACAATAAAGACTTCTTTGCCTAGAGAAGAATAACGAGTTCAGTGTGTAGTGGAGAGAGGCTTCTATGCGAACCTTTCAAGCCGAGGTGCAAGATCTTATCTTGATAGACACAATCCAACCCTGTCCACTTTTTTCTCCCTTGGCATGCCAAGATCCATCTATCAAAGAACACAAGAGAATCTTGTGGGATTGGGATTGCGGGTTCGCCTAACTTATGTACCCTCAAGTACCCTGTCTCTACTATTTGGTCTCTTCCAAAATTCTTCCTTTTAAGTGGTTTTCTCCCAAGTATCTTGCGGGATGTAGATATATTTTTAAAGATTTTCTTATTTCTTGTCTTCCAAACATATCATATTATCCATGAACATATATGTAAGTTTTGCTGTGTGTTCCAAAGTCTTTACCCCTCCCAAATAAAAAATCAATGTTATTATATAGGGAGGATGAGGGAAACACCATAGGAAAGAATGGGATTGTCGACAGAGCTCACAGTTTTCTGGCTAGCCAGCACTCGAATAGCATATGGTTTATAGTTTCTTCTTCCGCTCCACATCTAGGAAATTTTTTATCTCTACCAATATGACGATAATATAAATGTCGGCATGTTGTTAAACAACCTGTCAAACTTTATCACACGAATATGTTGCTGCTTTCATGTAGTTTTTATCTTTCGTGCGCCTTTAGTATCCAAACACTATGCACATGAAGAAGGATGTTGCACATTGGACGAGGGATAAGATCTTCGAAGATATCAGTCAGTTGAGGTTTTTTAGGTTCAGTTTAATTCCCAGAATATAGGTAACTTCTTATGAAGGGAAGAGTTCCCGAACAAGATCCACTTTCCACCTTTTTTAATCAAAGCAATCAAGGTGTTACCATAGATCAATGAATACCATTTGTAAATGCATTAAGTATGCAATTTCATAATTTTTTTTTACACAATTGCAATTTTTTTAGGGCAAGAAAGAATTCATAAGTTTAAGTACTAAATGAATACCTTCACATATGTGTAGATTTTGTTTATAAATTATTTTGTATCTTATAATTTTACATAAACTTTCTCTACCTTACATATACGGATAAATATGTTATATGAATATATGCATATTATTCATATAGTTACTACAAAAAGTGTTGTTATATTTTCATTATTATAACTAGGATGTCGACTCGTGCGCGCACTGGAAAATGAAAACTTGAAATGACTAGCATTGTTAATTCATGTTTCGAGTGAAAGCTTTATTGTAATCCTTTAATTGTATAGTATGAAATTCAAAAATAATGCCTAACCTGAATCAACCATATTCTCAAACCACAAGAAAACCAAATTAATCAAATAATAATTTTGTTGTAAAACAAAAATCGATTCAATAACAATAGGTAGTTGATATTGCTCCTGAGACCTTTGTAGTTTCCTTTTTTGTTTGTAGAAAACAATGTTAACAAGATATATGAATTCAGGTTTTCTGAATCTTAGTTAGATAATCAATTTTGGAAGATCTTCACGTAAAACAAAATTTAAATTATTATTCTATTAAAATTTACAAAAAGTAACAAGAGAAGCATGGTGAGAGAGTGCATAGCTAAACAACCAACCAAATTGACTTAGAAATCACAATCAATTACCTAGATTAATACTTGGAAAAGATGATTAATGCATGTATAAGATGGAAAACGATACCAAATAAAGGTTGGATAAATGAATCCATAAATAAAACAGTCCAGATTTTAACGAAGATGAGTGAATCAACGTCGATTAATAAATTGAAAAAAACAATACTTAGATTTTTTTAAACTTGGTGGTGTGAAACAATACTTAGAGAAATAAAAACTCTTTTCAAGGTCCATAAAAATTTAAAAACAAAAAAGAGGTGTGAAAAACTAAGAGGTGAAAACATTGAAAGTTGGGGTACGACGAGGAAAACACAATTGTTGGATCAAAACATTGCAACTTTTGACATCATTAACAAATTTAAACTGTTAGATGAGATAATATAAACAATCTCATCCATTAGATTTAAATTGACCTAAAAGTGGATTAATAACTTGAAAAAAAAAACAATACTTAGATTTTAAAAACTCGAGGTGTAAAACAATACTCAGAGAAATAAAAACTCTTGAACAATTCTTGGGTTCACTCCTAAGGTGAACCCCTTTGTTCACTTCTCCTTATTTTAGCCAATGAGAATCTGACATGTCATAATACATTTAAGAATCTATTTATTCACATCCTTATAAAATAAGGAAACAAAATTTGTATACATTATTATATAATTAAAAACTTAAACCGCTTATTTATAAACCCAAACCGATATATAATTTCATTCTAATTGTAAAATCTAAACCCTAACCATCTCATTTGTAAACCCAAACCGACATATAATTTCATTCTAATTGTAAAATCTAAACCATAACCATCTCATTTGTAAACCCAAACCGATATATAATTTCGTTCTAATTGTAAAATCTAAACCCTAACCATCTCATTTGTAAACCCAAACCGACATATAATTTCGTTTTAATTGTAAAATCTAAACCCTAACCACTTTATTTGTAAACCTAAACAGACATAACAATTTTGTTTGAATTGTAAAATCTAAACACTAGTCACCTTATTTGTAAATCCAAACCGATACTTCATTCATTCTAATTGTAAAATCTAAACCAAGTCAATATTTAACTTTCCTTAAAAAAAATTAAACAGAATTTTTTTCCTTAATCTGTTTTACTTTTTGATTTAATTTTGATTTTTTTCTAAAAATAAAATAATGAATAGAAGATTCTGATTGGTTGAAAAGGAAAAAGTGAACAAGAAGTTTCACCCTAGGAGTGAACCTAAGTATTTTTCAAAACTCTTTTCAAGGTCCATAAACAAATACATCTGAAAGCAAAGAGATATGAAATGTTAAACAAAAAGGTGCGAAAAACTAAGAGGCGCGAAACAAAAATGTGCCAAAAACTAAGTGGTGCAAACATTAAAAGTTGGGATCCAAGGAAAAACACAATTGTTGGATCCAAATAATGCAACTTTTGAGATTTTTAACAAATCTAAACTGTTAGATGAAATAATAAAAACAATCTCATCCATTAGATTTAAATTGACTCCTAAAAATGGATTTGCTATTATATATAGAATGATTCAAATGAGTTTTACATCACTACAGTAAGTGACTCTTGAAGTGAACAAACCAAGAGTTTAACAAAACTAAAAGCAAGAGACAAAAGAAAAGCCTATATATATGTGAAAGTTAGTATAAAAATTATATGAAATTTATTTTAATCTAAGATTGCATTTTTTATAATCTTAAAATCATTTATTCTACAAATCTACGGTATTTTAATCTAATATTAATTTTTAACAAGGCCGGAACAACAAAATGCTCATGGTAAAGTTGTGGCTTGGTAGAATTTTGACACAACCCGAGGAACAGATGACGGTGAAGAGAATGCGATGAGGCTAAGAATTTATCCGCGCTATACGACTCGACCCGAGCACATGTCTCTCCACTATTGATTAATTATCTTTGTAATATATTTTTTTTGTCTGCTCTTTGTTGTTCATTTAATTAATGATATAACAAAATAAATTCCTGAAAATTCCTTTCATTAACAACTTTTTAAGAAAATAATTGACCATGAGCATTTGTGGTTCCGGCCTTGTTCAAACTCGAAACTGACTTCTCGTCTTCTCGGCCCTAGATGGCCGAGCCATTTAAGTTCACGAATCCATTTACATTTTTATACACCTCCAAACCTGAATTTTGTGTTCATAATGAGAACCACCTTTTTTAAAACTCGCCCAAAACTCTCGTGCAACAGAAAATGACGACTGTTATTATAACTGAACTGATGCCACATTGCCACTATAGCCAAAAGACTGATCTCTCTAATAGAGATTTGAAATAATGTCTGAAAATGTCAGTTTACATTTCTATCTCTCGATAACCCTTCGACTGTTTCTGAAATCTCCGATGTCTGTGTCTTTACCATCACTATGCCCATGCCGGTTTCCTCCTCCTCCTCCTCTTCCTCCTCTGTTAGACCCCCTGAAACTACCTGAACCGCGTCCCCGGCTGCTCTTTCTATCAAACTCATCATCAAAACCTCCCCTTCTGCTTCCCATTCTTCCCCCAAACCCACCACTATCTTCTCTGTTCCCTCTTGATCGACTAGCCTGGGAACTTGACCCTCTGTAATCTTCATCGTCACTACCAAAGCTACTCCTCCTGCTTCCTGTTCTTGCCCCTCTCCCTCTTGATCTGTTAGCTGACGAGCCATTAGATCCCTTGTAGCTATCAGAGGCAAAATTATCATTGAAACCACCACGTCCACCTCTCATTCTTCCTCTGCTTCCTCTCGATTTATTACCAGAGAAGCTTGACCCTCTGAACTCTTGATCATCCATGTCATCATCAGATTCTGAAGCTGAATAGGATCTTCGTTTTTCTTTGAACCCTCCTTTACCACCGTTGTTTCTTTGTCCACGCCTTAGACTGGACCTGGGACCATCGTTCTCCAGATCAGAATCGAGCCCAAATTCTTCGTCTGACCCAAATGTAAGTTTTCTCAAAGGTGGACCTCTCTGGGTTGAAGCAACATGGCTTGATTTCCACCTGGGATTGGCGGATACCTCATCATCTGAACTGAAACCGAGCTCATCATCCCTAGAGAAACCTCCCTTACCGTTTCCTTGCTTCTTTCTACTG
>NC_025701.1:34608043-34609142 GCF_000633955.1 Camelina sativa | reverse complement strand
TTCCTCCTCCTCCTCCTCTTCCTCCTCTGTTAGACCCCCTGAAACTACCTGAACCGCGTCCCCGGCTGCTCTTTCTATCAAACTCATCATCAAAACCTCCCCTTCTGCTTCCCATTCTTCCCCCAAACCCACCACTATCTTCTCTGTTCCCTCTTGATCGACTAGCCTGGGAACTTGACCCTCTGTAATCTTCATCGTCACTACCAAAGCTACTCCTCCTGCTTCCTGTTCTTGCCCCTCTCCCTCTTGATCTGTTAGCTGACGAGCCATTAGATCCCTTGTAGCTATCAGAGGCAAAATTATCATTGAAACCACCACGTCCACCTCTCATTCTTCCTCTGCTTCCTCTCGATTTATTACCAGAGAAGCTTGACCCTCTGAACTCTTGATCATCCATGTCATCATCAGATTCTGAAGCTGAATAGGATCTTCGTTTTTCTTTGAACCCTCCTTTACCACCGTTGTTTCTTTGTCCACGCCTTAGACTGGACCTGGGACCATCGTTCTCCAGATCAGAATCGAGCCCAAATTCTTCGTCTGACCCAAATGTAAGTTTTCTCAAAGGTGGACCTCTCTGGGTTGAAGCAACATGGCTTGATTTCCACCTGGGATTGGCGGATACCTCATCATCTGAACTGAAACCGAGCTCATCATCCCTAGAGAAACCTCCCTTACCGTTTCCTTGCTTCTTTCTACTGTTGTGAAAGTTTGAACTTCCTCCTCTGTGTGCATCATAACCAGCCTTTGATTCAGGAAACTGTTCATCCTCTGAGAACTCGTCAGAAGCAAAAGAAGATCGAGCTCCTTCAACTGGGACCTCTCTCTCTCCAGATTCGTCTATTTCATAGCTATCAATGTCATCTTCATCGTCAAAGTCATCAAACCCAACTCCAGGTCTTCTGCTTCTGCCAAAATCAGAATTTTCTCGGGCTCCTGGAGGAAGATTACCAAATTCTTCTTCAGGATCTCTCATACCCTCCCGGAGAAGGCTTTCATTCTTTTTGCTGGAATCTGCATATTCAAACGCAGCAACTTCTGCTCCGTCTGATTCATCGTCATCAAAATCAAAGTTCCATGCATTTGAAACATCATCCCGCTT
>NC_025701.1:34605662-34606990 GCF_000633955.1 Camelina sativa | reverse complement strand
GTTTGTGCTTCTGTGAAGCGATGTGTATCTTGTGTTTTGTTTTCTAAGATAGCATCCGCTGGACGCTTGCAATCACAATGGAAACATGCCATGTTTCTCCTATAGTTTAAGAAGTTGCACCTGCCATAACAGCATTCATTATGATCAGTTCCATGACATAAAAGTTCAAACAGTATCCTTCTCCCATTTATAACTCCCCAAAAGCATAGAAACTTACTCAGGGCATTCCCATTCTCCAGGAAGGAGCTGGCGCTTTGGCCTCTTTGCATCACACTGTAAGCAAATCGTGTTCTTTGCAAAATTCATAAAATCGCACCTGATACGAAAATGAAGTGGTATTAACATCTTAGGACAAATGTCAAACTTCAAATATACAACAAAAGATTTATGAAATGTTAGCCCCCCGAGTCCAAAATTTTATAATCTAATTTTAAAATGCTGATAGGGTATATCTTCAACCAAAAATGAAGATTTATATGAAATTCATTAGACCTCACCTACAAGTTATAACTAATAGGTTTGGATGGGTTGAGATCAAATGTAGAAGAATTTTCTAGATCTCACCTAACTTCATCTACAACTAATGTGCATTGTCGTGTAGAAACCAGGATACATTCTATGTTCGATACCTTGGAATCAGAAGACTCTTTCTTAATGTAACAAGTAGAACAGGGACGAAGGGCTCGAGAACCCTAAGCTTCTGTACAAAGCATAGGCTATGCATCTAATTTTATAGTCCTTATGGTAGGACCATGATATAGCCTTAAAAAGAGGTCATCAGAAGAGAAAGGTGGGACTTACTTTGGGCACAGCCAATCTCCTTTCTTCATCTCAACGTCATCACGGCCGACACGTCGTTTAGGAGTTGGCGGTGGCTGCTTGACTTTAGGCGGAGCTCTCTTGATAACTGGTGGAGTAAGATTAGGATCTATTGGTACAGCGCTTAACTTGACAATCTCGTGCAGCAGTTTCCGCACCACAGTCTTAACAGACTTTTTCTTCAGGAGATTTTTGTTGGCCACTGTTCCGTTCAATGGGTCAAAACCATAGGTGAACAAAATGCGCATGAGATCAATGGTTCGAGCCTCATCCTCTTTGTTTGTTAACAAAAACGCCTTTTCGCATGAGTTCCTCAAGCTGCAGGAACTGCAGACCTAATATATGAATGAATGTTATCATCTGAAGAACCTATAGTAAACCAATTAGGAAATTAACCGGAAATCTCGCGAGGAAGAAAAAGAAAATTTATCAGTAAGATTAACAGAGGAGACTTTATGAAACCTAAGAAAATAGCCACAGCCCAATACTCCAACCAAACTAAAAGAAAA
>NC_025701.1:34573891-34605142 GCF_000633955.1 Camelina sativa | reverse complement strand
CTGGTGGAGTAAGATTAGGATCTATTGGTACAGTGCTTAACTTGACAATCTCGTGCAGCAGTTTCCGCACCACAGTCTTAACAGACTTTTTCTTCAGGAGATTTTTGTTGGCCACTGTTCCGTTCAATGGGTCAAAACCATAGGTGAACAAAATGCGCATGAGATCAATGGTTCGAGCCTCATCCTCTTTGTTTGTTAACAAAAACGCCTTTTCGCATGAGTTCCTCAAGCTGCAGGAACTGCAGACCTAATATATGAATGAATGTTATCATCTGAAGAACCTATTGATAGTAAACCAGTTAGGAAATTAACCGGAAATATCGCGAGGAAGAAAATTTATCAGTAAGATTAACAGAGGAGACTTTATGAAACCTAAGAAAATAGCCACAGCCCAATACTCCAACCAAACTAAAAGAAAAATTATTAAAATGAGAAGCTAATTTCTGAAGAACAGTAATGAAACCCTCTTCTGATTTCCTTGAGTCAACTATTAAAATGTAGAACCAATGATCGCAACGTTTGAAGCTCCCACACAACCAATGAGCCAAAGACTCGTAATCTATTCTTCATTCCACCTATTTGTACCTTCCTTATTATTCATCCATGTATCAAACATCTCACATTGTATCAAAACCAAAGAGTAAGAGATGAATCGTCAGCAAAAATCATTGAGATGGCAATGGTATTGATAGCTAGGCATCTAGACGAATGATAGAACAAGTAGCAAAAATCAATGAGATGGCAATGTTCATAATAGCACAATTCTTGTATGTATAGCTTATTTAAAACTCCTTACATCTCCTTCATCCAGATGGACACGCTTCCTTAGTAGTTTTCCTGAGAAAATCACCTTTCTATCAGTCGCTGGACATCCATGGCCAACAAGAACTTGAATGTCATTTCTCGACAATGACCTGAGGAAATATACTCACATAAGCACATATAAGTAGACTTTACCCTCCTCAGTATCTTTAATCTTAACAACTAAACTGCTCAAACGCCACTAGCGAGTACAGAAACAATAGCAAAGTCATTAAAACTAGCTAAACTTAATCACTCTCGATCAAACTTATATACGAATCATACAATTCATATAGGACAAATAAAAATGTTTAACTTGTTCGATTCAGAATATGCACAAACCTTAGGATATCGAACCGGTCTTTTCCAAAATTGATACAAGCGTTTTGAACAGCTCTAAAATCCTGAAACAAGGCAACTCCAACCTTCTCTTCTTCACCTACTCCCACATTAGAAACATCCATCCCCAAACAACTCACCATCTCATCTTCATCTCTTTCTCTCCTATGATCAAAGTAATTCTGCTTTAAAAGCCTCTCCATCAACTCCATCCACTCCGGCCATGGATGCACAAGCTCCACCACACCCTTCTCCTTACTCACCTCGCCAGAATTGATCTGACTCGGCTCAGCTACGGAACAAGAGACCACCAATTCCTCATTAGGCACAAAGGTATCAACTTCCCTAGGATGCGGATCCTGTGGAGCACAAGATGGTGTCTTTGGCTGATGGGTCTGTTTAGATTGACGCCAAGCACGAATACGCTCAAGGGTTTCGTCTTGCTCAGAGTGACGTTTCTCAATAGCATCAATTTGATCGAAGACGAAGCTAAGACGAGAAGAGAGAGAAGAGGGTTTGTGATTAGGTTCAAGGGTTGAGTCAGGTTTGCTCTGTGGAGAAGTAGAGAATGATTTTGCGAGAAATGGTTGGAAAAGTCGGCGGCTTTTAGGGTTTCTGTGGAAGAGAGAGACGCGTCTGATGAGAAGAAGAGAGATTGAAGGAGCCATTTTAGGTTGCAGAAGCAGCCATGGGAAAGGGTTTATGTCATTCCTCTTTGTTAAACCCATTAAGACTCGATGTTGCCCAGACCGCTTTCGGTTTAGATTTGGTTTAAATACGGTTTGGATCGGTTTTGGAGTTTTGGTTTACTCATGTTCAATTTTGGGATTATTTCAGTATCTATATACGCATTTTTGAAATACATTTTGGGTTCTACCCTTTTATTTGTACTTTTTTATAAAGTTAGTCCCTAAAAAAATTTCCAAAAATAACATTACTTTAGATTTTGTTTCCTAAATATTTTACATTTCATTCCAACTAAAAAAATTACAGTAAAATCAATATGGAAACATAAACTATGATATATTTAATCACACCTTCTACTATGTATTGAAGATATTCTATTTATGAATCATTTGCAAACAAAAAACAACAATTTGATTCCTATTTTTTTTTTTCAAAACCTGTAAGCTTTGATTCTTAACATAAGAAAAACTTCGATTCACATTTATTTAAATATTATAATTAATATATATAAGATGAATAAAATTTTAAAATATTACGAATATGTAAAATTAAAAATTTTAAAATATTATATAATATGGTTATATAGTAGATGTTTTACTAAAACAACATGTTTGAATTAATAAAATATCATTAACTTTCTGCTAACACGGGTTAAATCTTTATTTTATTATTTGTCAACACTATTAATATTAGAATATTTGACATATAAACTTAAGTTGATTTAACTAAAATTGTGTAAAATAATTAATTTATTATGAAAAATTTGACTTAATCATAGCATATAATTGACTTATTATGTATATAGATTATTTATTTTTTTATTATAATAATTCAAAATCAAAATAGAATCTCAAACAACAAACAAAACAAATTAAATATAACAAAATAGTCACAAAATATATTGTCGGTTAAAAAACTAATCTAAACATTTAGCCACGTCGAAAAATTTAGTTATTCTTCTATTTGCAAAACATTCAATTTATAACAAATAAATACAATAAAAATTTAAATAATAATAACAATTATATGCACGCGGTGTATCACAGGTTAAAATCTAGTATCTTAAGGAAAAAACATGACCTAAATTATGTTATTAAGGGCATCTAGAATAAGACTCCTCATTTTGAAGGGAGCAAATCCTCAAAACGAAGATTTGAGGGTGGTTTGCTCCAACAATGAATCCTCAGAAAAAAATCTTTAAAAGACTAATTAATTTGCAATAGAGTCCTTAATATTTAGAAAATTCACTAATAATGATAATAATGATAAAAATACATAAATAAATATATATCATACAATTTCTATATATACAACACAAAATATTATTATATTCTATTATACAATAAAAAATATTACATAATAATTACATGATAATATAAATTACATATCTTATTATATAAAATTGGGTTTTGAAAGTTAGTCATTAACAAGATTTTGACATGTGTCAAGTTATCAATATGAGATTTTGACATGTGTAAATATTTAATAGGAAGAATTTGATTACAACAAAAAGAAAATATTTAGTTTTAAAAAATATTAATAAGGTAAAAATATAATTATAAAAATTTCAAAATTTAGAAAAAAAAACAAAGTTTTTTAAAATAATTATAAGGAGACTACATATATATATATTTCATAAAATTCGAAATTATAATATTATTTACTTACTTTTAATTTTAAGTGATTAATTATTAAAAAATAGAAAAAAGGATTAAGGAAAATATACTTTTAATTATTAATTCTAAATTTTGTACTCACTTCTATATAATCAAAGATCGCCTCATATTTAAATAATTTATTCAAAAACATTGCTTTCAACTTTGTTTAATTGGGAATATATTTTAATGGGAAGGTAAATTTTTCTTATTTTATTAAGCCAAATTTTTCTACTACTTTCTCCTTTTTCAGTTGGGAATAGGTAAGATTAATATGTTAACCAAAAAAAAAGATTAATATATGAGTCTTTTTTTTCTAATACTGTATTTTAAAATTTATTGTAGTAGTTTTAGATTGTTTTAATTTATATTTTTATATTTGAATGATTTGAGATTCATATATTAACATGCTTATAATTTTCTATTGTTTCTTTAATTATGCCAAATTAATGTTCTTTCAATTTCTCAACCTTGATTGGTTGGTCATAAACCCTTTTTTTTTTTTTGCAAACATAATTGTTACCATTATTCATTCAATTCTGATGCAATCCTAGAAATATCAACTCATCAAGAATTGGTTCAAGGAAAATCAAGATCAAATTATAAAGAAGTTTCTAGAAGAAAATCAATTCATGGCTACATCAAAAAAGTGTCTAGATACAAAGAACCAATCTCCATCAATGATGATTGATAAAATCCCTCAAATTCATTCTTGATTTATTTATGTAATTAATTTGATTTATTTTGTATTTATGTTATTGATTTGTAAATTGAGCCTATATAAGCTCATGTTTCCCTTCATTGTAAAGATATAGAATATTTTTGGAAAAATAAAAGAGAGAGTTTTCTCACTTTGAAGCTTAGGCTTTTGTTTTACTTGTCTTTTCTATTATGTGTGATTCCTTTAGAAAACAAGTTGAATCTTTATCTTTGTGTGTGATTCACTTAGATATTGATTTGTGTTCTTATCACAAAGTCATTCCGCAACTTTGTGTGGCGAACTTCTATCCATCATTCATCTCCATCCTATCTGAGTTAGTTAGAGAGGTTTTTTAGACCAGCTATCGACTCACCCCTATTTTGGCTCACATCAAATCCCAAAGGGAGATAATGAATAATAGCTCATCAACCTAATGAATTGATAAATTAGGCTAATCAAACACAAGCGTACAACAAACATAGATAGATAGATTGGAAAAAAATAAATCGTTGTTGATAGATCCATAGGAGCTCAAAGACTCTGACACCCTGGTTTACGGAAATGTTTAAAAGAATTGATTTAGCCATATACGTCACCAAAATTAGGGGTGTCAAAATGGATAGAAACTCATGGGTATACCTTGTTTGTCTATTATTTTAACGGGTATGGGTTAAGTTTTTATACCCATATAAATAAATGGGTATTAATGGGTTCGTCCAATGGATTCGTGGGTTTAACGGGGTAAACCCATTAGGGTTATGGGTAACCCATGGGTTAATGAAAAAACAAAAATAATATATATATATAATAAATGGATATATTACTTTGGTAGTTTTATAATTTTATTTTATATAATATGTTATGGATTTTATATTAATTATTTTATTTTATTTTATTTATATATGGGTAACCCATATAACCCATTTAGCCATTGGGTTTTATATTATTGGGTTTGGGTATATAAATTTAACCCATTATAATAAATGGGTCGGGTTGAACCCGTCCACGAAAGTCTCGAACCCACGTGGATATGGGTTGGGTTAGCCATTTTGACACCCCTAACCAAAATGCATTTATTTTTTCAGTCAAGGGTCTTGAGAGAACTTCATAATAGATGACCTTTCTAGAAGTGATTGTCGAAATTGTGCGAGTGAGGACAAAACACAAGACTATATCATTTGTTGATTTGTAAGGTCGGTAATCAAGTTTTTAAAGACTTCTAGATGTAACAAACCGGCCATCGAATATGGGTTGGTCCACTAGCCGGGAATAGATGTAGGGCCTACTTGGGAAGGTGGGCCCATGGACTGAGAGTAGACATGGGCTCACTAAACAATGTGGCGGTTGAAGCGTTATAGTGACAGAGGCTACATCATGGTGTGTCAAAGACACTTCCACGAATAAATTGAGAAATTAAGCATTAGTTACTATCAAAAGATTTTGTGACGATTGGAAAAGGTTTTGACGTTTATTGGTTGTCGGAGCAAGCTATTTTGAGATAGCAAAAAGACGTGAACATTCTCTCTCCATACAGGTTGAGGGCCGAGCCGAGGTTCTCTCTATGGTGGAAAAGGTTGGACACAAGGTTATCTGCCCAATAGAGGAAGGTGGAGGAGGTTGGACGCAAGGTTATCTCTCCAAAGGAGGAAGATGGAGCCATGGTTCTCTCCATGATGGAGGAAGTTAGACGCAAGGTTCTCTCCATAAGGGATGAGGGCGGAGCTGAGGTTTTTTCCATGGCGGTTATACATTATTGTGCTGATACATCATTGATTAGTATATTATGTTATCTATGAACACATTAAGCTAATTATTTTACTTTCACTTTGACATAGTTACTATCACAAATAAATTGGAAAATTTAACATTAGTTACTATCAAAAGATTTTTTTGTGAAGATTGAAAATTGTTTTTACTTTCATTGGTTGTCGGAACAAGCCATTTTGAGATAGCAAAAAGACGTGAACATATTTTCTCCACATAGGAGGAGGGCAGAACCGAGGTTCTCCCTATGGTAGAGAAGGTTGGACACAAAGTTATCTCCGTAAGGGATGAAGGTGGAGGAGATTGGACGCAAGATTATCTCTCCAATGGAGAAGGGCGGAGCCAAAGTTCTCTCCATGGTGGAGGAGGTTGGACGCAAGGTTCCCTGCATAAGGGATGAAGGCGGAGCTGATGTTTTCTCCATGGTGGTCATACATTATTGTGATGATACATCATTGATTAGTATATTATGTAATATATATTTTATTCGAAATGTTTTTTGAGCCAACAAATTTTAGTAATTAAAAAACTATGCAGAAGTGAAAGTAATATACTTGGCTTAATGTGTTTACATAGACAGATTCTAGATGGTGATAAAGAATATTTTTGTAACATACAAGAGTACATTTAGCTATAAAAAATATACTTTTAATAGTAACATACATAAAAGATTTGTAAATGGATATAAATCAGTGTATTATAACAAAAATAAAATTTATATATAACATACAACAAATTTTAATAAATTTAATTTCATTTATAAAACTTTAAACCCGCACATCAGGTAGGTCCTCATCTAGTCTTATTATATAAAGTATGGTTTCAAAAGTTACTAATTCACCAGATCGTGACACGTGTCATTTAAAAAATTACTAACTCATAAGATCGTGACAAGTGTCAATTTTACACAAATTTCTATTTAAAAAAAACAGAATCTTTAAAAGATCAAGAAATAAAAAAAATTACTAATCATAAAATAAATTATAAAGATAATCTTATGATAAAGATACATGTAGTTCCTAACAAAAATCCTTCTACAATAATAATATTTATACAAATCCTATATTATATTATAATTAAAAGTATATTTTCCTTAATCCTTTTCTCTAGTTTTTTAAATAATTAATCACTTAAAATTAAAAATAAGTAAATAATGTTAGAATTTCGAATTTTATGAAATATATATATATATATATATAATTTCCTTATAATTATTTTTAAAAACTTTGTTTTTTTTCTAAATTCAGAATTTTATTCTAATTATATTTTTACTTTATTAATATTTTTTAAAACAAAATATTTTTTTGGTTGTAATCAAATTCTTCTTATGAAATATTTAAACATGTCAAAATCTCAGACTGATAACTTGGCACATGTCAAAATCTTGTTAATGACCAACTTTCAAAATCTTATATAATTGGAGTTACCAATGACCACTGCAGTAAGATTACTTCACAAACATAATTTTTATGTAGAGATAATGAAAAAATATGTATGTGAAGCTGAATATGAGTTTTATACTTACGCATTGATTTAGTTTGTCGACCCATGCCTGAAGTGTAGCTAGTTTCAGTCGCATATGAGGATGTGCGGGTATTGAAATGGTTGAAGAGAATAAATCATAAATCCTAAACAATATTTTTAAAATATAAAATTTTATTTTATTTTTTGAAGTAAATATATAAATAATTTTAGTTAGAGAAAAAATAATATTTGTATTTACCTTCATACACTTATTTTTTTTTTTTCTTATATATTATAACAATTAGTAAAATAATCTAAAGTTAAATTATACCCCACCAAAATCAGATTTGTATTTACCTTCATATACATTTTTATATTTTTATATTTTTAATATATTATAACAATTATTACAATAATCTAAAGCTAAATTATACCCCCACCAAAAATTTTGCCAAATACTCATCATTAAAAATATTATTACTGTCAAATTTCAAAAACGTTTCATAACTTATTACAAAATATTTTACATGCAAAGAATTCATCAAAGCAACATATAATGTAGTAACTACATACAATTTTACTGTATGTTTCACCATTCAAAATGTGCTCTTAAACCCTAAATTATTTTATTGTTAAAATATGCTCTTAATCACCACCTATAAAATGTCTTTTAAACAAATTTTATGTTGCTTGGCATAATTATAGCTCTTATAATTACTAAAATTGTATTGCGACATAATTTCTTTAACCATTGATTTTTCTTACTCCAAAGATATTTTGGATGAACAACTGGTGAAAATTATCTACTCTATTACAATGATTTTATGACCAACCCAATTAAAGTTAAAAATTTGAAAGAAAGTTAATATCACATAATAAAAATAAAAATTTGAATATTATAATTATGATGGTATATATAAAGCCTTAGATAATTCAAATATGCAAAATAGAAACTTTATAAACAATCCAAAACATGATATAAGTCATAATCACGTTAAGGATCGATGCCTTATTTACTCCCCAGAAGTATTGCATTTTACCAAAACTACTTAGAACTATGACCTCATTTCAAATATTCTCGAATCGTGACATGTGTCATTTAAAAAATTACTAACTCATAAGATCGTGACAAGTGTCAATTTTACACAAATTTCTATTTAAAAAAAAATCTTTAAAAGATCAAGAAAGAAAAAAAATTACTAGCCATAAAATAAATTATAAAGATAATCTTATGATAAAGATACATGTAGTTCCTAACGAAAATCCTTCTACAATAATAATATTTATACAAATCCTATATTATATTATAATTAAAAGTATATTTTCCTTAATCTTTTTCTCTATTTTTTTAAATAATTAATCACTTAAAATTAAAAAAAAAGTAAATAATATTATAATTTCGAATTTCACGAAATATATATATATATAATCTCCTTATAATTATTTTTAAAATTTTTGTTTTTTTTTCTAAATTCTGAATTTTTTTCTAATTATAGTTTTACTTTATTAATATTTTTTAAAACAAAATATTTTTTTGTAATCAAATTCTTCCTATTAAATATTTAAACATGTCAAAATCTCAGACTCATAACTTGGCACATGTCAAAATCTTGTTAATGACCAACTTTCAAAATCTTATACAATTGGAGTTACCAATGACCACTGCAGTAAGATTACTTCACAAACATAATTTTTATGTAAAGATAATAAAAAAATATGTATGTGAAGCTGAATGTGAGTTTTATACTTACGCATTGATTTAGTTTGTCGACCCATGCTTGAAGTGTAGCTAGTTTCAGTCGCATACGAGGATGTGCGGGTATTGAAATGGTTGAAGAGAATAAAACATCAATCCTAAACAATATTTTTAAAATATAAAATTTTATTTTATTTTTTGAAGTTAATATATAAATAATTTTAGTTAGAGAAAAAAAATCATATTTCTATTTACCTTCATACACTTATTTATTTTTTTCTTATATATTATAACAATTAGTAAAATAATCTAAAGCTAAATTATACCCCACCAAAATCAGATTTGTATTTACCTTCATATACTTTTTTATATTTTTATATTTTTAATATATTATAACAATTATTACAATAATCTAAAGCTAAATTATACCCCCACCAAAAATTTTGCCAAATACTCATCATTAAAAATATTATTACTGTCAAATTTCAAAAACGTTTCACAACTTATTACAAAATATTTTACATGCAAAGAATTCATCAAAGCAACATATAATGTAGTAACCACATACAATTTTACTGTATGTTTCACCATTCAAAATATGCTCTTAAACCCTAAATTATTTTATTGTTAAAATATGCTCTTAATCACCACCTATAAAATGTCTTTTAAACAAATTTTATGTTGCTTGGCATAATTATAGCTCTTATAATTACTAAAATTGTATTGCGACATAATTTCTTTAACCATTGATTTTTCTTACTCCAAAGATATTTTGGATGAACAACTGGTGAAAATTATCTACTGTATTACAATGATTTTATGACCAACCCAATTAAAGTTAAAAATTTGAAAGAAAGTTAATATCACATAATAAAAATAAAAATTTGAATATTATAATTATGATGGTATATATAAAGCCTTAGATAATTCAAATATGCAAAATAGAAACTTTATAAACAATCCAAAACATGATATATGTCATAATCACGTTAAGGATCGATGCCTTATTTACTCCTCAGAAGTATTGCATTTTACCAAAACTACTTAGAACTATGACCTCATTTCAAATATTCTCGAATCGTGACACGTGTCATTTAAAAAATTACTAACTCATAAGATCGTGACAAGTGCCAATTTTACACAAATTTCTATTTAAAAAAAATCTTTAAAAGATCAAAAAATAAAAAAATTACTAATCATAAAATAAATTATAAAGATAATCTTACGATAAAGATACATGTAGTTCCTAAAGAAAATCCTTCTACAATAATTATATTTATACAAATCCTATATTATATTGAATTCTTGGCCTAATCCTAAAGAGAAAAAAATGTTATTATGTGAAGATATGTAGTCTCTCATATCTTTATCATATATATAGAGAGAGGAAGAGGTCATTCCAATATATCAAACTCAATTCGAATTTTCAAATATGAGCACTAGATATGAAAACCGAAACTGTGAAAAGAATGAAAAGTCAGCTAAGAAAATGAATAAAACTGTTATGAATAATGATCAGATTGTTATGATGGAGAAGGTGCTTAGAGATGAACCTCATATGCGGCTGAAACTAACTACACTAGAGGCATGAGTCAACAAACTAAATTAATGTCTAAGTATAAAACTCATATTCAAATTCGCATACATATTTTTCCTTCATTGTCTGATATTATTTTACAAAATATGGGGACCCCAGCTTACAACTATGCAGCTAAGAAAATGGTAACAAACTCAACTTTTTTCTTTTTAAAATTTTCAAAAGAAGTTATAACTAGCAAACATTCAAACCCATCAAATTTAACCACCTATATCTTGGAAGGAAATCTTACATATAAAAAATGACGATATTTTTGATGTCAATCCATTTACTAAAGGATATATTGATAATAATCAAGATAATAATACTCTAAACCAAAAATGAAGATGTTTCCGAAATAAAATGTCAAACAAGCATGATAATAATTATATTCTATATTATGAAATTTAATATCTTTATTATAATAATTATACAATTATTAAATTATGAAATCGGAAAAAAATAAAACACAAAATATAACTAAAATAAAATAAAATAAAACCCCGCAGTCTCCGAAATAAAATAAATAAAATTGTAGGAAGTAAGCATAATATCCGCTGAATCAAAGGTTCAGGCAACTCGCTAATCCCCTGTCCAGAGTATTCTTACTTTTACTACCCTTTTTGCTGTCAAAAGCCAAAATCAAACAACAAGATGAGTTGGTTTTTGAGTTTTGGAGCTTATTAGTTACGAAAGCCTAAAAACATACAAAAAAACTAACCTTCGTTTCATTGGAGAATCATGTGTGTTTGGCTATAGTGCTACGTACAGGTTCTCTTGATTTCCAAACAATGAGCCGCTGTTAAAACCTTATGGTTACGTCCTTCAAACTAAGACGGCGGACGTTAGGGTTTTGGAGGATGTTAAATTTGTTACAGGAAAGTGATGAGGTGGGGTGACGTGGAGGTTTGCTAGAATATGATTGGTGAAGATGTTGTAACACCCAATTTTCATGGCATGTCACAGGTTAACTTATACCACAAGTAAACCATACTTAACCGAAAATAATCGAAAAATCCATTAATTCAACTTAAACGTCTTTCAAAACGTTAAACCGAAACCAACAACCAGTTTGATAAATCTAACAATAGAAAATAAAATAATAATCTCCAGCTCCTAACACCAACACCAACTCTAACAACTACTCCTCATGGTTACCTGCAAGAGAAAAAGAGGGGTGAGTAATCTAAGATTACTCAGCGAGGGCAAGCCTTAGGGTTCACGAAGTCTTCATACACAAACATGCTTAGACTGTCACAAAGTCTAAACCTAAGACAAGCAATCAAACACGTGTCAACGACACACACACATCACACAAATGAGACTACGTCCCATAACCATCGCCGTGCATTACCGGATTCCTCATGCTTTCGCACTTCTTCTTGCACATTTTCACTTGCGTATCCGGATTTCTCATGCTTTTGCACTTCTTCCACGCACAACCACGCGTTGGCTCGTCAGCCAATCTTGATCTACCCGCATTCCGCGCCTGTAGACCACCACACAACTACAAGGAAAATTCCTTGTAGGACTCTCTGCGGTTCTCCCGCTTCTTCGTGCCTCTTGACATATTTTCTCCTCACACTCAAACAATTTATTATATCACACAAACATGCATTTCACACACCACGCAATCCGTTTTAAAATATCTTTCTTTTAATTCTCAAATCCTATTACTATAATTCTTTTTTCTTATCTTTTATTTAGTAAATATATTATATATATATATATTATTATACACTCAACAATCAACTAAGATTATTTATATATAATCCATAGGTCTATATGGCTTAACCTTAAACTAAATAACTATCTATACGTATCGGCATATGAAAAAGACACTAACTAGTCCTCACTTAGCCAAACGGATCGAATCCTCGGTTTAGTATTTGCAACAACAATCCCGCTTTAACAACAATCTCCGTCTGCAACGGTTTAGATGTATTGGTCAAATATTATTTCCAAATAATATACAAAATCATATCCATGATTTAATCCATTAAACCAACCCAAACCAATGTCTCCAAAAATCATATCCATGATTTAATCCATTAAACCAACCCAAACCAATGTCTCCAAATAAATTAATAAGATTTAGCTTTATAATTAAATCAAACCAAAATCTTATAATTTAATAAACCCATGTTCAGCTTTACGAGCACATAATTGATTTTGGTTCAATCAACACTTCCAAATCAAACCAAATTATACCACGAGTCACCACCACTTCAGGTGACCACAACCCACACAAGTCAACAACAATTAAGCTTTTCGGTTCCGTACTTGATACACAACTATGGTTTAGTTCGGTTTAGGCTTTGGTTCAATAATCAACAAAACAACACAACACAAACACGCACGAGACTAAGCTTCGCCGTTTACCTTTCTCGACAGATCTGATCGGCGGCTTGACTTCGACACAACCATTCAAGCTTACATCGGTTAGGTCCTCATGGCTCAACCATGAAACAACAACAACAACAAATCATAAGTCAAAGGTAGAAACTTTCTGCGCAAGTTACAAAACAATCTAAGGTTCCCTTACCCATACGGCCTCGACGATGACTACGGCTGCTCCGGTGACAGCGCCTGACATCTCTGGTGAAACACGGTGCTTGAGTGACCAATGGTTGTGATCGACGGTGACAAGCTAGAACGACGAGTTCGTACGCTTCTCCTCCACGAGACTCACTACAACAACAGCGAGGACCACGGCTTCATACCTTAGCAACGGCGACTGTAGCACAATCTTATCAACTTAGGGTTTAGGTTTGCGTTTCTCTTTGACGGCAAATGAAGAAGTAATATACGCATAAACTGGCCACACATGAACCCTCGTCGTTTTTTTGTTTTTGCTCACTTGGGTCACTAATGAGCTGAACAAACCAAATTGGCCCAACTCCCAATTATAAAATTGGGGATGTTACAGATGTGACTTGTGTGTTGGATGCCGATGATTGGCTAGGAGCAGAAAGGAGACCTGAAGCTACAAAGAGAAGCAAAGATCAATTGTGAAAAGATAACAAGAAAAATCTGAGAATTGTTAGTTGTAACTTCTTCTTCTTTGTTTCTTCTTCGTTTGTGACAATGGTGTTTGTACTCATCTTGATTGAGATCTCTCCGTAAGATCTTCGTCATTTGAGATATCGGCTTGCGTTTTATGAATGTCAGCTCGATTGGTTACGGTTACGATTTGAATTGAAGTGTTGGTGTGTTTATTCTTTATCAAAATTCGATTCGGTTTAGTCGGTATTTTTGCTGTACTCAGTAACTCAGTTCATTCTATAAAAAATCTCGTTGAACAAAAAGAAAATAAATAAATAATGGTATCAGAACTAAAACACAAAGTAGAATTGATGATTTAATTTTGTAAGGGTTCGAATTTTTATAAGATGTTATTAATTTGTAGAAAAAGAAATTAAGATATATTATAGTCCTCTTGATATGAAAAGGTTGCTTAGGGACACGCAAAATCCCTATTTAACTGGAATTTTCAATTTTGTCTTCCCCTCAGCAAACCAGTCATATTGTACAAAATTCCAGTTGAATAAAAATTCGTCGGTTTGTCTCATATTCACTAGCATTAGTTTTCTTAAGCATAATACTTAATTGGCACAACTTTTTTAGTGTGATTTGAATAATTGATAAGCACAGTTTCAATAGTTTAGGCTGATTTATTCCGATATTTATAGGCCACACCAATTAATAAACAAGAATCAAGGGTTAACGTGTAGTACAAGTAAACAATCGTATAACACAACCCGGGTGTGAGAGAGGTCCATGATGAGACCTGTTTTTATATGGAGACACTGTTTGGAATTCCTCTGCCAGTAACTCCACCTTCACCGGTCAGAAACAGTAAAGTGTATGGCATCTTAACCAGACCGGTCATGTTCTTGAGATTCTCATCGTCGTTCCTCTCATCAATGTTCCTCTCTATCTCTTTTAATTTTGAAGGTGGGAGAGGCAGAGGTTCAGAGGACATTAACAATTACCCTCAGATAGTCAGATGACTGATGATGCAGAAGGGCTCGCAAAATGGAGAATCTTCAAAGCCATAACAACAGTGACATCTATGAAGCAAAGTTGAGGAGACATAACAACCTCTAGGTGTAGATGGTTCTCAGGAGACACAACAACCTCAGTTCCAATTCGGAGGGAACCAAGCTCCGATCACTTCTTGAACCTTCCTTCTCTAACTGGTTATGTCTTTATTTTTTATTATTCTTTTACAATTTCATAGAGTCTCAGATTTCAAATTCTCAACTTTAACCCTATATAAGATTTTATCATTATAACAAAAGATCAAATGTTAACATCTAAAACAAATAGAAATCCCAAGAAACCGACTGTAATAAAAGAACAGTAAACGTTACATATATATATAAAAAGACATTCATATATTATATGTTTCATATGATGAATTGAACCTGGCATGAATTTCTATCCCTGACAACACTTTTCAAATCATTGAGAACCTCAAGCCTATCTCGATAACTGCAGATGAGGTCTAAGGCGAAAGAAGCTTTCTTCAAGCGATTCGTGTTCTTTAGAATGTATTTCGCCACTTCTATCTCCTCTTTTCGTTTCCGTTTGTAGCCTAGCCACATAAACGTCTCAAGGTGAGACAACAAACATTTAGGAACATTCTCTGGTGGATTCCATACTCCACTACAGTCCGTCCAACCTATGTCCTGAGACAAACAACAAACATTTAGAAAAACGCAATGCAGTTATGTTATTATTAGATCAGCTTTGCTTACATCGATGACCTTGAGTACTTGCAATTTAGGAGAACTATGGAGCATGAAGGAAAGTAGATCCCACCATGCTTTTTTATTTGTACCTAGCTCCAAATAAACCAACTGGTCGAAGATGCTACCGATAGGAAACTTAAATTTGAAGGGTGATATGACCAAGATAAGGCGTTTGACTGAAGTAAGAACTATCAAAAGCTTCTCCTCGGTTATCTCAGAGACTATAGGTGTCAAATGAGCTGTCCAGTGTCCAATGGGTGTGTCCATACGGGCCTTTCTGTATATGGGCTATATTTGGACGGTCCAGAATGGACAATGGACTTGCCCATTGGACAATTTTTTTATTTTTGTTATTTTTTCTTATAAAATCTGAATATTATTTTGTTGTTTTCTGTTATAAAATCTGAATACTGTTTTGTTGTTTCTGTTATAAAATCTGAATATTATTTTGTTGTTTTCTCTTATAAAATCTGAATATTATCTTATAAAATATTACAAATTAATTATCAGGAACATAACAATTCATAATCAGCGTAGATTACAAGAAAAAAATAACAACCCAAGTAGGTAGCTTCCGAGGGATGAATCGAGTCAAAGAACAAAAACTCCGAGTGATTTCTACACGTTGGAGAAAAAGCATTACACATGAAGCTCGTCTCTAAATGCCCTGTTCCACAACATCCTCTCTTCGTGTCTTTAAACCCTGTTTTCGTAACTTGCTAAACAAGAAAAGGTTCTCATAAGGTGACTTGCTGAAAGATTGTATGTATATACCGTATTAGCCAAAGTGCCAAACTTAGACAGCAACAATATTCCCTTCCTCTTCAACAAACTTGAACTCTTCATCACCTACAACATTCAAATCAATAAAGTTAAAAATTCATTACCAATATAGTTCAAATGCAAATAAAAACTAGAATTCTTACCAATATACTGACAGAAACATCAGTTATATTTACCTCCACCAGCTCCGGTACGCTTACAATCAGAGTAGACTCAAAGCCGCAGACCCTTCAATCTTCAAGTATTTCAAAGAAGGAGTATTTATCATATAATACCAATGTTTTAGTTTACAATGGCCATTATGAATTGTTAGTCTTTGTAAAGATGGCACTACAATTTTGCAATTTTTCATCGAGCTACTTATATATTCACGCAATACCAACTCTTGAAGATTAGGACAGCCAGATAAAAGGTTAACAATAGATTCCTCGTCTTTGAAGTCCACACGTTGTAGGTTCAGAGTTCTAAGGGATCAAGAGAAACCGAAGAAGGGACATCCATAACAGCATTAAGCATGAGTTCCAAAGTCTCTAGTGTTTCACAGTTATACAAGCTTCTAGGAAACCTGAAGAACCTTCTGTGGGAGTAAACTTCTTCGAGTACCAACTCACGCACATTGCGGGTTAATGCAATTCCAATTAAGATTCCAAAATCAAGTACATTATCAGGTCCATCTAAACGAACTTTGAGATGTAATCTCTGTAGAACAGGAGCCTTATGTGAAAGCAAAGACTTGCAAAGATTTCCGAGTTCAAGTCTGCGATTTAAACCATCAAACTTGAGTTTAGGCATCACTTTCCAATAAGACTGCCATTGTTTGGACAAAACACTCGTTCTTGCGGCAACTTCTGTAGGAAGTAAGCACAATATCTTCTCAATCAAAACTTCAGGCAACTCGCTAATCCTGTCCGGATTATTCCTACTTTGACTACCCTTTTTGCTGTCAAAAGCCAAAATTAAACAATAACAAAACATATAAGTTGGTTTTTGAGTTTTGGATAGCTTATCAGTTACGAAACCCTAAAACTGACAAAGAAACTAACCTTCGTTTCATTGGAGAATCCTGTGTGTTACTTTTAAAACCTTATGTTTACTCAAACTCCGGCGGTGAATGTTGGATATATTTGAAGGCGAAGAGGGCAGAGTTAGAAGGTTAGGGTTTTTGATTGAGTATTTCGGTTAATAATAATAATCCAATTTGAATATGCCTAGGTTGCTTAGGGACACACAAAAATCCAATTGAATTACCCCGGTTTGTACAACCGGGCAAAAATTGGAATTGGAATTTGATTACTCCGTTTGTAAAACTTAGAATTTTATCTTTCCCTCAGCAACCAGTCATATATTCTGCAAAGTTCTAATTAAATTTCTCCGGTTTGTACAAAACGAACAAAGTATTCCTCTGTTTGTCTCTCACCTTCACTAGCATTAGTTTTTTTTTTAAGTTAAGCATAAAACTTAAAGGTTTTAATTACCACAATGGCACAACTTCATTTCTAAAATGAATTTGGTTTGGATAAACTGATAAGCACAATTAGTATAATAGTATAGAATGTTTTATTCTGATATTTATAGGCCACACCGATTAATAATAACAAGAATCAACGGTTAACGTGTAGAAGAAGTAAACAATGGTATAACAGAACCTGACTATATATGATTCTGTGAGATAGTCCCTGATCTGATGAGACCTTTTTTTATATGGAGACACTGTTTGGAATTCCTCTGCCAGTAACTCCACCTTCACTGGTCGGAAACAATAAAGTGTACGGCATCTTAACCAGACCAGTCCTGTTCTTGAGATTCACATCGTCGTTCCTCTCATCCATGTTCTTCTCAATCTCTTTTATCTTCTCACCAAACTTCTCAAACGCATCCGACGCCTCTTTCTCAGCAGCCCATTCTTTAGAATCTCTCTGTCCCAAATACACTTCATCGCTCGAATGAGTAGACAGAATCTCAATCAAAGATATCCCAAGAAGTGTCTGAAGCTGAGCTGTGATCGTCTTAAAAAACACTTTGTCAGGGTTCTTCTCAAGTTCTGCAAACTCTGGAGTGTTTTCCTTTGGCATGAACTGACGGCTTATGGTCGGTCGGTTTGGGAGGTATCCAGCAATCGGGTACTGTCCGAAGTTAACCGCCGCATGAAGAGCAGAAGCCACCCATATAATGATGGTGCAAGACTCCACAAGCTCTTCTCGGTTTTGCATTTTAGGCCACCATGGTTCTGACTTTTTGTCTCCATGACCTTCCTCGCGCACCTCCTTCCACCAGGCTTGGAGCTCAGTGTCCCTTTGGATATCCTCATCTGTCTTGTAGAACAAGGAAATGTAGTCTCTGACCCAATATTCAATAGCATACCAAACCTCAAGCCCATCAACTGCATAAGGATAGTCTTTTATCCTCAGACGTAACCCATGTGGTGCTTCTGGGTCATCAACGGCCATCCCTCTGCAATTGAAAAGCCAAAACATCAACAGTTTCTGTGATCAGAGAATGTTACATTCCGTTGACTAAATGCATTAGGCCTAGAGCTAAGAGTATATGCATTACCTCTTTTTAAGTTCTGCAGGCAACGCTTGATCAGGGAAGGTCCAGTGGTTCTTGTAGATGAAAGATGACATCTCCATGGCATATTTAGAAGGGAAGACAGTGATCTCAAAGATACCACCACCATTGATCAAGATTTGCCTAGCAAGCGCATTGATGTTCATGGTATCACGGAAGTGAGGTTCAAGGAGCTTAAAAACCGGGTGAAGAACACTCAGCTGTCTGTTTGTGGCAATCACAAAAGGCTCAATCGATGCGTGTGTTTGCGTCCTGCAAAAAACCAAAAACATTAACCTCAAATCATATAGATAAAATAGTTTTCTTCCCGCAACTTAAACCATTTTGTATCCATTAGACCATTACCAGTGGCTAATAAGCTGATGATTTCCAGAGTCATTTACGCCCACAAAAGCCTTTGCCAACTGCCACAGCGAGTCGTAGACCCCTTCACCAGGAGTATATACTTCACTCACTGCTCCAAATTTGTCTCCATCAGGATGAGGCAAGCTCAGCTCTATCACCAATGGCTTCAAAGTCCCATCATTTTTCAGAAACAGAAGTGTCCTAGATGCATAAGTCTTGGTCGTGGTAGTGTTTATACGTCCCAAGTATGGCATCAGTGTGTCATGGTGGTCCAATATAAACAACCTTTCCTTCTCTAGAGCCTGAAAATAGCAAAAGACAAGATGTTTAAAATTGACTCTGTATCAGATCAATGCTTTAATTAATATGTGACATTAGTTTTTTACCTCTTCAACAGTGAGCCCATCTAAGCTTTTTTCTATGTGGCTTTTGGTGATTGTACTGTTCTGGTTACCGTATAATTCACTGTCAAGCTTGCTTTTAGGAGGAAACTCCTGCAAGTTAACATACCAATAGCCTGTAAGACAGCAGAATAACTTAAGAGAAACCAATGTTAGTTATGGATTTCACCTGAAGAAGTTGAATAACAACAGGGTTTAGCCCTGCCAACATTTCTCTAGCGAATTCCTCATCTGTTCTCCATGCAGTTTTGTCCTCTAGTAAAGATGCAAATCGAAATTTGTTACACTGGTAAACGTTATTTAGATGTAATCTTAGGAATATATAAGAAATGTGGATGTACCTTTGATGACCTGAGGAACTGGATACTTAAGGAACTTCTGGCCATCTGTTCTGAATATTTCTTTTAACATCTCAAGAGGTATATTCTTAACAATACTATCAATCAAAGCCTGGTTTGGTAGATCGATTCCTTCTTCGTATATCTTAAGAACATCTTCAAAAGAATCAAACTCATTAGGAGTCTTGTCGAACACAGCCTCAAGTGCAGGCTGGATAATCTGAGCAATTGCTTTCAGAGCGTAAGCAAGGAAATCAGACATCTTCAAGTGTCCAAATCTCTCATCTCGCGGAACATATATATTTAGGCTTGATGTGATCGGTAACCTGCTCTCGGTTTGAGGATCTTCTTTAGTTGGTTTCCTCCCGGTTCTTCCTCTTCTTGGGTAAGGATACTCTTGTGTCCCTCCGAGTACAGGCCGTGGGTTCTTTGGTGGGACGCCTAAATCGTTGTAGTAAGCATAGTCATATACTCTGTCCCATTCCTTTAGCTCTCCTTCACCGGTTCCTCTCAGTTCCACTAGCTCTTCTTCTCTGTACTTGAGCAGCGTTGCAGGTGTTTCATGTGGAAGATAAGTCTGAAACAGATGTGAACATTAGATTGATATCAAGAAAACATATTTAGACTAATACTAGTCAAGAAAAGAAACGGAGAAGTGTTTAGTTACCTTGTTGGAGAAGAAAACTCGGTCTTTGGTGTAGTGTTTAGCAGGGTAAATCCAAGAATTGCATATGTAATGGACCCTGCCATGGCCTGGAACGTCTTCAAGTGTGAGACTTTTGAGAAAAAACTCGCTGAAATGGCTGTTTCTGATTAAGAAGGCTCCAGGGTAACCAAAATCGCTGTCGTAGTCGAACGTGACCTTAAAGGCTGATTCGCCTGCGGTTAAGGACGTGATTGTTGTGATCCAATCCTCCAAATGAGCAGTCTTCCCTAGTTTCCCTTTAGAACCGTTTGCTGCAAAAAAAAAAAAAAACAAAAAAAATCACAAATAACACAAAAGTTATACAGTATTAATTGTGTATTATAACATATTTTTTAATTTCTAAAATTTTTATGGTATCTACTATTATGAAAACTATTAAACGTGATTATGGTTCCAAATCAAATGGAATATATATTTCGTTTAAGATATGGAATAGATTTTCTCTTTTGGGACACAATTACCCACACTCTGTTTCCTGCTCTGTAAAAGAGTAAAACAGTCAGAGCATTTTTAAGCATTCGTGACTAGAAGTACTTACTACTAAGTTTTTGCTTTTAACAATATCATCCAAATCCAAACATAAATTATATATATCTAAAGAAGTATTTCCACAAAATTAGTTACATTAATTAGAAATGACTGACAATTGGATTTAAAAATAAGATGACATTTGATTTAACTATGTAGGAGATTTAAAATCTAACAAAATTCGTTTTTCTTCTGTTTGTGTTTTTAATTTTAATATTTAATATTAATAACCGAAGTAAACAATCTATTTTTTTTTTGAAATAACTAGCATGGGAGAGACA
Organism: Camelina sativa; assembly: GCF_000633955.1. NCBI lineage: Eukaryota > Viridiplantae > Streptophyta > Magnoliopsida > Brassicales > Brassicaceae > Camelina > Camelina sativa. The sequence continues at coordinate 34,583,753 of NC_025701.1, read as the reverse complement.
GGAAAGAACGGAAAAAAAATTCATATTCATATTTCAATACCTATATTTTAATTAAAATTTAATATATCTTATATTAATATAAATATATTTTGTCTGATCAAATAAATATTTCAAATTAAAATTTAAACATTTATATGAGCAGAAAAAAACAGAATTTTCAATTTTATATTATAAATTAAAAATATATATTAAAGAAGGAACAAAGGTAAGACAAAAAGAAATTAAATGATTTATTCGTCTTTCTTGACACAGAGAATAATTGTTTTTTTTTGGCCTTTTAAGAGAAAAAAGAAAGAAAGAAAAAGCCAAAATTATTCCCAAGCTTCTTTTTTTTTTCCTTCGTTCCAAGCTTTCTTGTTAAAGAAGTTTCCACACAACAAAACAAACAAATTACGAAATTTGATAATTTTTCAAGTACGACCATTTATTTAGAAATTTAGATTATCAACAAAAAAAATGGTCTCACAAGTTTACTTTTAATTAGTTTCGCAGTAGTATATATCTTCTACTAGACGTGTAACGTGTTCTCTGGTACTGTTTCCACAATTTACTTCGCAATAAATGTTATTATAAATCATGGGGTAATATTTATGATATGTAGTGGTGACTTGGTGTGGGTAAAACAAAAAGCAAAAAGAAAATAACAAAAAAATATTGGTAATCGCGAACTTAATCTATATAATAATTAGTTAACTATTTTTTTCAAAAGAACAAACGAAGAAAACAAAATCAAAAATTTGAAATTCGAAAAAAAAAAAGAAATAGGAAGAGAAGTTTTACCAGAATCAGTAACATCGGAGCTGATGAGACGAAGAGTGATTTTGTTACCGAGGAACTCATGGAGACGATCGAGGAACGAAGCGTTGAAATCGTTGAAATCGAGGACGTTCTTCTTCATCAGAACCACCGTTCCTTTCACCTTCTTCGTCGTCGTTTCATCACTTCCGCCGCCGGTTAACAGATCCACAAGTTCTCCGATCATCTTTGAGTTGGAGTAAAAAGATTCGCTCTCTTTTTTATTTTTTTTTGCTCTGATCTAATCTCTCACTGTGTGTTTTATGAATGGTGTGATTAGCGTCGGTTTTGTGGGTATTTATAGAGGAAAACTTTATGTCGTAGTAGCCTTTTGTATAGGGCATTTGTGTTTTCATTTAATTGGATTAAAAAACTTAGAGAAGTGGTTTTTTTCTTAGTTCATTTGATTAAGAGAAGATTAAGTAATTAATTGATCCGAGTTTATTGATTTTTTTTTTATAAATGTAACTAAATAATTATTGGAAAAAATGTTTAGTAATCTTGATAATGTGAAATGTCATGCATACGCTGTTTTGGGGTATATAGGTTGTGTGGCAAAGGATAGGCTNAACCATTATTTTAGAGGTTTATAATTTAAAAAAAAAAAAAAAAAAAAAAGTAGCCCAATTCTGTCTATGTTCATCTCTGTTTTATTACATAAATTCAAAGACTTCTTTCATTTGTTACCAGATTTGTTTGAAACTATAAGGGAAAATAAAGAAAGACCATATACATGGTAGACAAAAGACTGCGTACCCCATTCATAGGATTGACCCAAAACCTTACGATATACGTACATCCGAGAACGACACTTTTAAATGTATGATTAAACGTTGCCAAAAGGAATAAAAAGAAAAGAAAAGACCAATTTATAATTGAACCGAGACTGTAAAATATGGTTGAACCCAGCTGTAGTTGTTAATAAATGTGATGTGAGTATGTGACCATATGGGATGGTGGCGCAGTGTTACATTTACTGCATTAGCATCAATATTTTTACAAAAGTATCAAATCAATTCCTTCTTTTTTAAACGAAATTGACCAACAAATTTTTTTTGTTATTCGTGTATCAAATAGGGACGAATTAAACTGTTACCGGTGATGATAGTATATATATATATATATATATATGATTATTCTATTACAAATGATTTATTTAAACTTTATGAAACTAAAACGAAAATATATGATGATAATATTAGAAAATACAATAGTGCACACAAAAAAAAAACCTAAAATCCTAATGTTGATTAACAGATTCTAAACGGTCAAATTGATATTTTAATTTTCTAATTTATACATGGTATACAAATAAGTACCAATATCCAAAACATGACATTGTAACTCTTTTGCTTATCCTTGCAGCTTTTGAATTTAACAGATAATTTCATCCTTAACGTTCACCTAATTAATCAACAATTAGCGATGGAAGAAAAAGATATCAAGGGAAGATGCAGCGAATCGTATTCTCATTTCTCCAAATGTTTCAATAAAGATGAGAATTTGCTGTCTGACTTCGATGCCTGATCAAACTGTTTAATTAAGTTTGATATATAAATTAAATATAATTATTGTTTTATAGAATTAATTAATTTATGTTGGAGGTAATTTTTATATTTACAGCAATTGTCTATCCCAAAAATAACACGTGAAATTAAAAACACGTGGAGTTTTTGTCTGTGTGCATACCTAATCGTCATGGAGTTTAATTAGCTTGACTTGTTGGTCTTGGCCAATTTGACCAGATCAACTAAACATACCATAACTAATATTGAAAATTTGTACATGTATTAGACCTTTTTTTATTAACAGACACTCGTACTTATATAATGATTATATTTATAATGATCGATTTGAACATCTGAGTAATAGAAAACAAGTTTTAGTTAAGTATTTGATTCATCTTGATGGATGACTGATGATTGTTGATTAAAAAAATTGGATTAGCCTAAAATATGATATATAGTTCTGAGAAGTACTCGTGAGATACTATATATTTACGTTATATGTTGACATGAAAAATAAGCAAATGTTTTATTTTAAAATTTGATTATTGTGGGTTTTTTTTTTTAAGTTGACTTTGTAATGGTTATCATCAGATTATATAATATGACTTATACACGTCAGAGTATAATTAAGGGATTGATTTATAGTTATTCAAATCGCAAAAATTAATAATTCTGGTTAAACCGCAAATCTTCTAACCGCAAATCTTCTAATATTATATAATCTTCAGATTATATATATATATATATATATATATATATATATATATATATATATTATATTAGATTAGGACCTGATGTACGGGTTTTAAATTGTCAAATAAAAAAAAAATTAATCTTTTGCTATAAATAATAACTACTTTTTGGAAGTTGATATATATAAATATTTGTAGTTAGGGATTAATCATATTCTCCTAAATGAAATTTGTTTTTTCATTAATTTTACATTAATACACTAAAATATTAAAATAATCTAAAATTAAAATATCAGCAACCAAAATTTTTGCCAAACATTCATAAATTTTGCCAAACATTCATAAAGTTTTGCCAAACATTCAAAATGAATATTATTATTGCCAAACTTTAAAAACATTCCACAACTTATTCATATAATATTTTACATGCAAACAACTCGTCAAAGCGTCATCTTAGGAAAAACATCCGTTAACTCTAAGTTTTATCACAAAGAAGGTGTTTATACACCAAAAAAAAATATTATTGTTAAAGTATACTCTTTATCACAACTTATACAATGGGTCTATGAACAAATTGAACCAATTTTATATCCCTTTGCTTTCACTTTGACATAGTTCATTTAACCACTAAAATTGTTGTGTCATAGTTTCTTTAACCAATAAAATTGTTTACTCATAAAAAAAAACATTAGATAAAGTATCTCCACCATTGCAATAAGTTTATAACCAACCTAATAAAAACTGAGAAATTGAAAAAAAGAAGAAGTTTATTTGACATAATACAAAAAAAAATTGAAAATTATAAACATAATAACATATGAGACTTGGATAATTCATAGATATAAATAGAAACTACAAATACTACAACATAATAATTCTTTTTCAAAAATAATTTTTTTCGATATTACATATCTTTAACTTAAAAAAATATTACAAAACTTTATTTTAAATCATCACATATTTCTAACTTGATAATCAAATTGAAGTAAATAAATCTAAAAATACTACGTTAAAAAGTAAAACAAATTAAGAAGAAGGAATATAATCAAAAACTAATCTTTCAAATCCTTAACTGAAAAAAAAATTGAGTAACATATAAAATTTTAATTTACATCATCACAGATTTATAATTGATAATGAAATTGAAAGAACTAATATAATATTTTAAATTAAATAATGATACATGTTTTTTTTTTGTCAAAGACCGTGCTGTCATTTAAGATGAGTTTGGTACAAAGTTAAGAGACCTCATAAGTGCCTCTTTTGCTGCCTTATCGGCTTTTACATTTTCCTCTCGTTTAACAAAGATAAAGTCGCAAAAGTCGAAACAAAGAGAAAGCAAAAGGATGTTGTGTTGAATCCCACAGAGCTCCTTCAATTGGAGATCCAAATTGAGTGCTTTGATCAGCAAATGCGAATCTGAAGCAAAAGAAACGTTTCTAAAGCCAAAGTCGAGAGCTTGGGTTCGTGTTGTAGAGCCATAGCCTCTGCCATAAGAGGGGATCATACATTTCCTGCTGTAGCCATGCCCTGCCTCTCCGATCGGGAGAGTTGCTGTTCGAAGACCCATCCAAATCCAGCAAGTCTTGATTCCTCATTCCACGCAGCGTCTGAGAAACACCATAATGTGTCGGTTGTGAAACAGTGGATCTGTGAGGAAGGTTTTGTCGGATTACTTCTCGCGGCTGGGATCTGAGCAGAGGTCCATTCTTTAGCTTGGAGAATAGATCTGGAAACTGCATCACAACTTGACAGGCAGGTATGTTTGAACAACTTCTTATTTCTGGTGGTCCACAAGGTCCACAAGATCCAAGGGGAAAGCGAGCCGTGAATTGGTCCGATTGGTGGGAGGCTCAGAAGCTTGTTCGAGGCCTCGATCCCCATCTGGCAACTTATAATACTAGAAGGATTAAGGGGGGGACTTGAAGGGCCGCATCCCAAACTTGTTTTGCATAAGAGCAATGAAACAAGAGATGCAATATCGATTCCTCTTCCCCACAATGGGGACATCAAGCTTGCGAATTCATACCTTGATGCTGTAAGTTTTTCCCCACCGGTAGAGCCTCCATCATAGCTTTCCACAAATTGAAATAATTTTTGGGGCACATTGTAGGTTCCATATTTCCTTGATCCAATTAAAGCTTTGCGGGCTGGGGGATTGCCTCGGATCAATGTCCATCTTTTGTGCCGCATGATAAACCGGTTTTGCACTATAAGCTCCATCTTTGGTTGCTAACCAGATATATTTATCCTTTGCACCCATCCTGCTTGGTCGTAGACCAAGGATTTCCTGTTCATACTGGAGTAGGATTTCTTGGATCATTTCTCTATTCCAATCTTTGGAGTCCGGGCAAATAAGATCTTTAACTAACAAATGTTGGGCTGTTTCTGATGGTGGGCCGACTGGAGACAATGGAGATTCAAGGGAGATCCACAGAGCTGACTAAACCATCGTATCCTCTCCCGATCTAATGGCTATTCCGAGTTGTGTTTTTACAATATCACGGCCTAAGCAAATACCCCGCCACCCATGGGAAGCAGTGGTAGACACTGAGTAGTCTAGAAAAGAAGCAGTGTTGCAATATTTACCCAGCAAAACTCTTGCCAGAAGAGAGGATGGCTTAGTAAGTATTCGCCAACTGACTTTTGCAAGTAGAGCATGGTTAAAACATGTAATATCTTTAAAACCTAACCCACCATCTCTCTTTGTTTTTTTCATCTTTGACCAGGCAAATCCAAGACATTTGCTTCTTCTCTGCGGAGGAATCCCACCAAAATCGAGTCAGAGCCGACTGATTTCTCTTGCATAAGGAGCCTGGAAGTATGAAGCAGGACATGGTATACGTCGGCATAGCAGCCAAGACTGATTTGAGCATGGTGGTTTTGCCAGCTGTAGACAGGAATCTTGATGAATAACTTCTAGCTTTTTGGTTTATTTGATGTATGATCTGGTTAAAAAGGTCTCGCTTCTTCCTGCCAAACATCTCAGGGAGACTTAGGTACTTACCTAGCCCTCCTACTCTTTGGATACCCAGTATTCGTTGAGCCTCAACTTTAATGTGTTCTTCGGTTTTTGAGGAGAAAGTTATTGCAGATTTTGATTTACTAATCATCTGACCAGAGGCTTCTTCATATTTCTTCAGAATTTTCATCAAGGTTTGGCAAATTTTGGAATCTGATTGGCAAAAGAACATTGTATCATCAGCAAACAGTAAGTGATTGATCCGAGGGCTACCTTGAGAGACCCGTAAGCCAAGTAATCTCCCATCTTGTTGTGCTCTATTGCATAGGCCTGCCAACACTTCGGTGCAAATGATGAACAGGTATGGAGATAGGGGATCTCCCTGTCTTATGCCTCTACAAGGTAAAACTGATCCCTGTGAGGATCCATTGAGTAGAAAAGCATATGATACCGTAGTAACACATTTCATGATCCACGTTATCCATGTTTGGTGAAATCCCATTTTCTCCAAAACTAATTCTATAAACTCCAATTCTATGCGATCATAGGCTTTGCTTATGTTTGTTTTGACGGCCATGAAACACCTCTTTGTTGCTCCTGATGTTTTGAGAAAATGCAGGGCTTCGTGGGTGATTAAGACGTTATCGGTGATAGCTCGCTTAGGAACAAAGGCGGATTGGATTTCTGAGATAATGCCTTGTAGCACCGGTTGTAACCTCCTAGATAGGAGTTTTGATATGATCTTGTAGAACACCCTGCAGAAGGCAATAGGTCTGTATTCTGCCATCGTTTGTGGACTTTGAACCTTAGGTATCAGTCTGATGTGGGTTTCATTGATGCTTTGTTGCAGGGTCGCAGAGGAGAAGAAAAATTGGATCTCCAGGATAATATTTGGTCCCACCGTCCCCCAAATGTATTGAAAGAAGTTGACAGAGAAACCGTCAGGCCCTGGTTCCTTATCTGCGTGAATGGAGAAGCAAGCTTTCTCAATTTTATCTGGGGTTGGTAAAGCAACCAACTTCTGGTTTTTCTCTTCTGTTATGCAGGGAGAGATTGATTCATCTACAATCGCCGCCTTTCTCCCTGGTGGGAGGTAAAGAGATCTGAGAAATACTCCGAGATCACTTTGAGGATTGCTTCCTCCTCAAAGGTATGATTTCCATCTTTATCCTCAATGAATGAAAACTTGTTGAGAGTGGTTCTACCTCTGGTAATAGAGTGAAAGTAACTGGTGTTTTTGTCTCCTAGTGCTAACCAAAGCTGTCTGCTCCTTTGTTTCCAAAATTCCTCTTCTACCTTGAACGCCAAGAGAAATTTGTTGTTAATGGAGGATATCAGCGTCTGGTCAGGATCTAGGTTTGTCATAGCAGCTTCGAGTTGAGATTTTAGCTCCTCAATTTGTTCTTTGTTGTTCTGGTATTTGTTTTTTGTCCATTCTATGATTTTTGAGCGATACCGAATGATTTTTTCTTCCACCCTCTCCTCTTCATTAGAAGTCCATGCTTCCTAGATTAGGATTTTAACTTCCACGATATCCTTCAGTCGTCTATCGTATCTGAAGACCCATTTCTTTTTCTTTTTTTGTGAGATCCAGATGAGTGAGCAATGGTCTATGGTCTGAGCCCTCAAAGTTTAGGTACTCGCACCGGCGAAAAGGGTACACCTCAGCCCAAGCAAAGTTTGACATGGCCCTTTCCAGTCTACAGTGGATTAGGTGGTCGCCTCTTTTTCCTCTCCAAGAGAAGAAATTTCCATAGTGTCGCACATCAAACAAGTCGCATTCTGCCATAAAGGTACATATATCCACAAATGAGCCTTTGTATCTTAGGGGACCTCCTTGTTTTTTTGAGGCATCAATTATATCGTTGAAATCTCCCGTCAGATATCAGGGATCAACCCTATTCACTCTAATATCGGTTAGCTTTTCCTATATGACTTTACGCTTTGACCTCTCAGGTTCACCATACAGGAAAGTAGCGAAGAAGGACTTACCTTCCGCCTTGATTTTTGTATCGATAAAGTTTTGACAACTTGATAGCACAGAGAGTGCTTACCAGGATAATGGAGCCACTCCAACTTTTTTTGCACCGTGTCATCAGGGTTCTTGGTTTCCATGAGGAATATAATTTCTGGAGATTCCTTTGTGTGGATCTCCCAGAGACGCTAGACTGTTATGGGATTCCCCAACCCACAACAGTTCCAGCTCAACAGTTTTAAGGAAGAGAAGGAGGTGGATCTTGAAAATCCACCTTCTTTTTAACCATTGCAGGGATCATGTTCCTTATCGGTATTGATGCACCAGAAGATTGCTGAATATTCTTTCCGGATGGAAGATTGTTTTGAACGGCTTGGGATTTGTTAAGGGATCCAGTGGATTCACCTCTAGAGGAGCCTCCTTTGGTTAATGTGTCCTTTCTTTTAGGTGGGCTCTGTATCATACACTTATTTCTTTTACTGGATTTTGCACCGTTTAGACAAAGAGGGCTCCTGTTAACCGGTTTTGGTAGGGGGGGACGCCCTCTTCTCTTTTTTTGAGGAGCGATATTGTCTTGCTAGATGATTGCAGGGTGAGTCAGTAGGTTCTGATTTTTCTTTGTGTTTACCAGGTGGGGACTAGTAATCTCTTCCCGGTGTGATTGATTGGCTAAAATAGCCGCCTCTACAATTCGATTTGCTGTCTTAGCAGTTAACCCCTTTGACTCTCCTTGAATGACTCTGCATTTTCTAGTTGCACTTTCAATAGGATCTGGACAGCTTATATATTGCACTGTGACTTCACGAAGCTCCTCCAACACTGCTTCTGTTGCAGGGATCAGAGGTGGGAGAGGAGGTGTGACCTCTGCAGAGGTAAGGGATCGCTCGAGGGGAGGTCTTATTGGTCTAGAAGTTTCAGAACTCTCAGTTCTTAGGTTATTTGCCGAGATTTCTTTTGCTCGCCATTGCAGATTAGGGGAGGCTCGTCTAGGAGCCTGTCTGTGATTCTCCCTATCAAAGTCGTCCCTTGGCAAGGATTGGGATCTTGAGCCTGAGCTTCTGCTAATCGAAGGTCTGTAAGTAGGTCGGTTTACTTGGTAAGGGTTACGTCGTTCTGGGTGGTGATCTTCACAGTAGATCTGATTCTCGAGGAAGGAGAACGATTATCCTGGTAATTTTCCATACTCCGAGAGAGTTCGAGGTTGTCATATTGATTTTCTTTACTTTTGGGGGCTGTAAAGTTGTCCTGTGGAAGATAGTAGTTTCTCTTCACTTCCGGAGGGGCAATAGATGGGGCAGGCTTCTGATTGATTATGTTTTGTTCTTGTTCTGCTAGAAAACCAGGCCAATGACGTTTTTCATGGGTCAGACGATGACAGTAGTTCTTTAGACCCTTGTACTCTAGGGAGATCAGAGCTTTCATTACCATCTGGAAAATCTACCATCTTCTCCTTCGTGATGGGTTGTAGGCCGTTTAAGAGTACACGGATCTTTACAGTAGTATTTGTGATCTCCGTGTCCATAAGCTTGCCTAGTTCCTCCCCTAAGGACTGCAACATCTTATATTCCCAATAGTGTTTCAGGAGACCCTGGATCTCAGTCCAAAAAGGTATCAGCGAGGGAAAGGTATAGGATATAACTGGTTCCTATCTTTGTAGAATGACCATCCACTGGTCATAGTGGTAGGGTCTGTTGTCCAGAGCCTTTTGGAGATCTTCCTCGTACTCAAAACAAAACTGGAAGCACCCTCGACCAAGATCTGACCCGGTTGCTTTGCCGCGCAAGTTCCATCTGTTTACAAGGAAAGGGAAGAGGGACCAAAGACACTGAGCAGAGGGGTTTCTAAGCCTCCCAATCAGGATAAGAGAATTTTCCTCAATCAGCACTGATGTATCCATTTCGGGTACTCTGATACGCTTTCGGGGGGGGGG
>NC_025701.1:34551132-34573358 GCF_000633955.1 Camelina sativa | reverse complement strand
GGGGGGGGGGGGGGGGGGGGGGGAAAAGCCATTAGGGTATTCTCCTATCCATGGACGTTAGGCAGGATGTGAAGAGTGATGGAGTAATGGAAGGGGTGGTTACGGGTTACTCACTTAAAAATGAGATTTTCGACAAAGGCGGATGATAGGATTACAAACGAAGAAAAAGGAAACTTAAGGGAAGAGCGACAAGCAAAGGATTACCAGGGTCAAGCGCTTTGCGTACCACTCGGCGAGGGTTTGAGGGAGATGCTGCTTTGAAAATGTGGGAAGCCGGAGGCGGATGAGAGGTCAGAGGAGGTCTGAGCACCAAAAACATCTAAAGGGCCGGTGGTCCGTGCCATTTCTGCTTATGGACCGTTGGATAATGCTGTTTTTGGGTCTAAAAAGTGATTGAGATCTGGTTTTTTGAAAACTTCATACTTCTAGTAGGTTATCTTGGGACCCGGGCCTGAGAGAGGAAAGTCTACGTATAATTCAATAATAGTTGATACATATACCAATCATGATACATGTTACAAACATTTATACGTGTTGTAATCTCATATATAATATTTATAAGAATATATAATATAAAAATAGAATATAGTTCCGATCATGTTAATGAGTAACCTCAAATCGAAGTTTTGTATAAATGTGCTGTTATTACGTTGAGAACAAATTTTTGAAATTAAAAATTTATAATTTACATGATGAAATTGTTAGTTTTCCTTTTCTAAATTTTTTGACACGTGTAAAATCTTATCGATAGACTTGTCACTTGTCTCAATCATGTTAATAACTAATTTGAAACAACATTTATATATGTTTTACTTATTAATAAATACTAAAAAAATCTAGCAAAATTAGGTTAATAATAAGAAATTAGTTCAATTTTCCATATATAAATAGTTATTTATTGTTACTTATGTATAGATTTTTTTTATGATAGGTTTAGAATTTTAAATAAGACATATGCTCAATTTACTTACGGTGATAGGTAAATTTTTCCTTTTTGCTTTTGGATTAGTTTTTTTTTGTTTGCTATAATTTTTTTAACTTTTTTTTTCTAGCCATTGACTTAGACATGAATCGAAATCTAAGATCGTTAATTTGACACATGTCGTGATCATGTTAAACAGTAATCTGGACACGTTTAAAAATATAACATCCGCGAACTGGAATCCTGGTTTAGGGGATGCATCGGTCGATGTAATGTCGGTTTTGTGCGGTTCGACTTAAGCTAAACGTTGCGTTTTGGGGATAGAAAACCCTTGAGTCGATTATAAAAGGGGGTTTGTCGTTTTGTGGCCGAGGTTTAGCCGCTTTTGAGAAAAAAGAAGGAGAGAAAAGAAGTTCTTGCTGTTCTTGAGGTTTTGGGTGAGATTTTTGGAGTTTGAGGCTGTTACTGTAGAGATCTGTAGCTGGGATCGTTGTAGGAGCTTCCTAGGAGCGTAGATCTTCCTGTTTGAGGTTCAAAATCTTGTTGGCAAAGGTGAGTGCATGACCATGCCTTATCTAAGCTTGAGATTTTCTCTGATCTGCTTGTTTATGTGTTTATTTGGCTTGTTAGAATGTTGTTAAGTCGCAAGAAGATTTGGGAAGCTTTTTCTGGCATTGGTTTTGTGTTCTTGGTGGTTTAGGGACGGAGATACGACGAGAAGCTACGGGGAAAAACGATGTTCGGCATGTGCATCGGTCGATGCATGGTTGGTGTTTGTTGATACGGATGTCTGGTTTGTTGTTTGGTTATTGATTGTTGGTTGATGGTTAGAGTTGTCTCAATTGCTTGTGTGTATTAGCCCAGTAGATGGGAGGATTACCTCACTGAGTGTTTATAAAATACTCATGCATCTCAATTTGTGTTTGTGGAGCAGGTAAAGGTAAAGTTTGATCGTGGAATCAAGGCAATGAAGAGGAGGATGTTCTAGTGACTCATTTGGTTGTTGTCTGGCCTTGCTAGGTTGCTAGAGTTGAGTCATTAGAATGTGGTTAGGTTGCTACTTCTTTGATTCTTGATGTTTGGATTATTGGTTTAATTGTTATGAATTAATATTGGATATTGGTATTAGTTATTTATTGGTTTAGTGGCATCGTTTTATGTTATCCGCGATTGTATGATTGTGGTTAGGTGGCTAATGGGTATGAGACCACTAGTTTAGATTATTATTATTATTATATTAAAAAAAATAAGTCGGATCGTTTCAAAAAATCTTAGATATACAATTGACATGTGTCACGATATTGCTAATGAGTAACTTTAATATCAAGCTTTATATAATAATATATATTAAATTACGTAAGGTTTTTGTGATGATTTTTTTTAACATTTTTAGGTATTGTGTTTTTTCCGAAAATAGATATATAGATGTTAGTTTTAACAAAATAATGTTATAGTTAGAAAGGGCTTGTGTGAGTTAACCGAAAGACTGACATTTACGCATATTTGAGATTTTTTTTCAGATAAGTAGATGATGGTTATGTGATAATAGTGACATTTTTTTTTTTTGATAAAACAATGTGATATATTGAATGATGAAAATTTCATATAAGAACTCGACAATATTGTGTGTACCATATATAATATAGATAAACAATCAAATGGAAAACATATCTTGTTAAAATCTTGACAATGCTGATATTTCTTTATCATATATTAAATGGAGAAATCTATTTTATTATTTTTCTTTTTCTTTTTTTCTAACTTATTAAGTTTTGTTTGGTATATTCTAATATTCACAACTGTCGTTGGTGCTCCAGCTAGATCAAGAGTTCAAATGGAGAAAAGAGAGTCTGTACTAAAAGATAACGCATTGATACATTAATCTTATTAAAACCTTTATAAGTAAGCACGTACGTTAAGTATTTCTTTCACCTAGCAATTCTTGAAAGCTTTTTCCAAACACCATATATTCTCCGAGTCAGTTAAATTACATACTTAATATAAATAATTTTATGCCAAATCATAATAATAGTATATACAGTATTTGATATTTATATATAACCTAATTAACATTCATATTATGTGTCAATAAAATTAATTAGATAATAACATCAGTAACATATATTGTAGTGATAGCTGCTTAAAAGTAATAGCTTTTTTTGTTTGAATATACTTTACCTGAACTCAATCGTTCGTCATGGACCTTGTGGTCGTGGCATCATATCCGATCCACGTTATACTTATTAAACTATGAAAAACAACAAGAGAAACCTTAATTAAACATCATTAAAGAAAACAAACAAAATAATATATTAACTAGTATCTATCTTAATCGATGCACAAGTTGTGGCATAAGAGAATATTGTTTTTATTATTTTATATGGTTACATGTAGGTATGTCAATTAGGCCTAAAGTCTGCTGGCTAGTCTGACTTGATTTTAAAAAATATTAGATTCAGACTTAAATTCATATATTCACAAAAAATCGGGTCTTTCGAACTTAGCCCGTTTAGGCTGTAGGGTTTTTCGGGCTTAGCCCGACCGGGGTCCGACCAACCGAAAAAGCCTTTAAACAAATATATTTGTATTTTTTTGTTAATATATTTATTTGATTGCAATATTTGATTAATAATTTATTGTAAATAAAGTTTAAAATTTTACTTTTAGTTTTCATATTTACTTATTAATCTTATTTAATACTTTTAAAATTTTAATCTATGATATTTTATATGAAATATATATATTTTTATTTGATTAAAGTATAAAAATCTTATTTAGTTTTTATTTTTTTCTTAAAATTAAATTAGTTTTAGTGAATATATATGAGTTATTAAAATTTTGATTGATTTGTTTTATAGTGCACTTTTAAACATTGTTTTTCAAAACTGAAATGACCGACTCGTTTTTTTTTAATAAGTAATAAATAATAATAATAATAATAGTAGTAATAATAATAAATACTCTACAACTAGTGGTCTCATACCCACTAGCCACCTAACCACAAACACACAAGAACGGATAACATAACCATAGCATTAAACCAATAAATATCCAATAATTAAATAACCAATACTCGAAGTATAACAATTCCAATAACCAACAATCAAGAAACATAAAACCAGCAACCAGTGGCAATCCTTATTGGGTTACTCAATAGAGTTTCTGGTCCAAAAATAATTCAAAAACAAAAGAAAAAGCCCAAAAACAATTGAATCGATGCTTAAGTGAGCATCAGAAGAACGGTTGAAGCAACCCTACATGGAAGTTTCTGATTGGATGTGTCTAAAATATAAAACACCAAAAAAAAATATTTTCCTCATTTTTTTCCTTTTCTTTTGCCGACTCTCCCTCTCACTTTCTTCCTTCACGAATCGACGAACCGATGAATCTCTCGATCATTCCTCAGTTATCATAGATTCAATCCATTTAATTTTGTTTTTCCGGCATAAAGATGGAACTATGTTTGCTCTGAGAAGGAATTCCGATCTGACGATTCGTAAATCCACCAAGCTAGGGTTTCATCATTGGCTTCCCTTCGCACCCATAAGCTCGAAGCTGAGCTTTTCTTCAGGGAATAGGAACACCAATCATCATCTGCATCCTCAGGTTTGCTCTATATCTCTCTATTGATCCATTAGATAGTGTATTTGCTCTTGTATTTCGATTGTTGGCGTGAATCTTACTGCCTTCTTCTTTGATTTAACGATTCAAGTTTGAAATCCAGTGATTAGTAATTTCAATCCCAAGATTCATCAATCAGAAACGAGGGTTTTGCTTCAACTATGAAATCTTGATCTTTCCGAGCTGATTAGAGTAGCTTAGTTGATGCTGATGAGCTTGTTTTATGTAATTGTGCTTAAAACTAATCGATTGTTGTCTTTGCAATGAGATAAAGATGAGTACTACAGCTCACAAGACTTTATGCACAACAGAGTGGGAGTCCGAGTCGGTGGTCGCAGTCAAAGGCAGGTTGTAGTACTATGGAGCAGGATGACAAAGGGAAAGGATCTCCTGTAGAAGGTGTGGTTCAGCCTGGTGCATTGGTTACTCTTCCGCCTCCAAGGGAAGTTGCTAGGCCAGAGGTTCAGAGGCAGATCATGCCTACTGGAAACCTTAATGAGGAAGAGTGGGTCACTGTCTACAGGTAAGGCTATTTAAGAAGCTTTATTGCTCTTTACTCTGTTTATCTGTAGTTTTACTTTTCTTTTGCAAATGTTCTTGATTTGCCAACATTCTTATGTCTCTGAAATTCGAGTTACAACATTCTTGGTTAATAACTGGCACTTGGTTGTGTTATGAAGTGCCTTATCTGGTGCATGTCCCTCATGTTTTCAATTTTAGAGAAATGTTCCTAAGAACAGTTGTGTGTTTACCTCTTCAAACCTGTTTGATGCATAATAAATCTAATCAAATCTTCTTTATAAAGGAAACTATGGAACTGAACAATGGTGTGTGTATTTGATGCAGAACTGGTCTGATGCACATAAAGCGCTGAACAAAGGTGCGATGATGAAGTAGTATTCTCGCAAAGACAAATTCAAAGAGCCAAACTCAAAGAAATCCAGGTACATTCTGATCTTTTCATCTATGTTGTCACATGTTCTCGGCTTGGGAGCAAGCGATTGTTGTTTTGTTTTGAAAAATGGTGCTTTGGTCCTATTTGAAAAAAAAAGATTCTTTGCTTTTCTGCTTTTGTTTGTATTAAAAAGAAAATTGAGTCATTCATGTACATGATTGAATTTGAAAATAGTCTTGACTTTAAAGACTACTTTTTGAAAATCTTTTTTAAAAAATTTGACATCATATCTTATCAGATATGATGCTACTAAAGCTGATGGTTGCAAATCACAAAACAAAAAAAGCATAATTTTTTCAAGTTTAAACTATCTAGGTTACAACTAAATATTTGTGTTTCAAGTTTACATCTAACTATACCGTTAGTGTATATTCCTCTTCTGGAAACACACATTACAAAAGTAAACACCTTCGTTACAATCTAATCGAATTACAATCTAATCAAAGGCTCGGTTCCCATAAACTGTAAAAAAGGCGTTTGAAAACAATCAACTCAGACTTTTCAGTTGTCTAATCTTGGATAGATACACGTTTATAGTGCATCTATCTCTGTCTAAACAAACATTTAGCTCATAAACCCTTACCAAGTTCCATTTACTCTAATTCTGAACTTAACCCTTTTATCTAATACTCTAGTAATGAGTTCTTCAAACCCTTACAGTTATCCTCCTAATACTTATATGGATCTGTTGAATTCTCAACAGGATTCTCAGCCTAATCAGTATACCACCCCACTCCCTTCTCAACCTGTCGACTCTATCCCCACATTCTCTTCTCAGCCTGTCCAAATTAGCACACCATCTGTCACCGAAGACTGTATTGACCTTAGTGTCGACGAGAATGAAGAAGAAGCTGGTAGAGGAAGTAGGACAAGGTGGAGTCCCGAGGAGGATATTACTCTCATCAGTGCCTGGTTAAATACCAGCAAAGACCCGATTGTTAGTAATTTGCAGAAGTTCGGTTCCTTCTGGAAGAGAGTTGCCGACTACTTCCAAGCAAGTGAGAGGGCATCGAGTACACATACTAGAGGGCTGTCGCAATGTAAGGCTAGGTGGAACAAGATAAACCACCAAGTGAACAAATTTGTTAGGTGTTACACACAAGCCAGTGCAAGAAGGAAGAGTGGAGAATCTGAAGATGATGTTATGTCTATGGCATGTCAGCTTTACAAGAATGATATGCATAAGCCATTTGTTCTAGGGCATTACTGGAGGGAACTCAAGCATGATCAGAAATGGATCTCGGAGGACTCAAACAAGAAGACTAAGCTTGATTCAGACGGAGCATACATTTCCACTTCAACAAATGATGGCGCTGAACAGAGGCCTCCAGGTGTTAAAGCTTCGAAGAAGAAAGGTAAGCAACCGGTAGTTAGTAATGATGGTGAGGATGTTTCTACGAGAAAACTGGATAAGATTATAGCCATGAAGGATAAGGAACAAGAGGCAAAAGATAGGCAAGGCAAAATGAGGTTGCTTGAGTGTCTCCTTAACAAGCCTGACCTTACACAAGCTTAAGTCACACTCAGAGACAAGCTAACTGACCAACTGTTGTCAAACACTTAGGTTCTGAGTCCCGACTTTGAGCTTTGTTGTGTTATGATTTACGTTTTTATATATGCAAATCTTCTTGTTTTCTTTATGTTTGTGTTTATGTTTAATCATCTGTTTTTGTTTCTCGATTCATATTCATATATGCATCTGTTTTTGTTTCTGATTAAGACATTTGTTATGTTTCAGGTTGTTGGGGTCCATGCGACATGTCAAGCTGTTTGTACTCATGTGAAGGTGGAACTGTTTTTTGGTGAATCCCGTGAAGGTGGACCTGTGCGTTGGTGAGTCCCGTGAAGGTGGTCATGTCTTGTTAAGTCTTGTGAAGCTGTTTGTATGGGACATGTTGTTTTTTGTATGTTTGTATGTTTTTCGGTGGTTCTAGTGACTTGTGAATCATTTTCCGACTGTTATGTCTTGTGTTTTCTATATATTGACCACATATCAGATTCATTGTTCTCAAACACAATCCTTCTTTCCATTTCCTGTATCTCTCTCTCGGCTTGTAGTTTTTTTTTTTTTTTTGGTAAACTTTTAAAACCATAACCTTGTTCTCAAACACAATCCAGTTTCTATCTTCCTTACTAATAAACTTGGGTCTTACTACCAAAATAAAGATTTCTAAACCCCAAAACAAATTTTCTATCTTTAAACCCACAAATATTCTAAGAAGATGTCAAATTGGAGTTCTGATCAAGAAGTTGATGATATGGTAGAGGAAGAAGTTGACAGTATAGTAGAGGAAATTCAGAACCATTGGACTCATACAGAAGATCCACAATTACCAGTTTTCAGAAGAGTGCACATTAATAGAGACCGAGAAGGAGGCCATATTCGGTTATGGAATGATTATTTTAGTGAGAATCCCACTAACACTCAAGGTATGTTTCGCCGTCGATTTAGAATAAACAAATCGTTATTCTTGCGTATTGTTAATAGTATTAAAGATGGGGTCCCTTACTTCAAACAAAGTCGGGATGCAACTGGAAGACTCGGTCTTTCTGCACTTCAAAAATGTACGACAGCAATTCGTATGATGACATACGGAAGTGCAGCAGATGCGATGGACGAATATCTAAGACTCGCTGACACGACTGCGCACAAATGCCTAGAAGAATTTGTTAGCGGAGTTATAAATCTTTTCGGAGATGAGTACCTCAGGAAGCCTACAACGGAAGACCTGCAACGATTACTGAATCTTGGAGAATATCGTGGTTTCCCCGGAATGATAGGGAGCATAGATTGTATGCATTGGGAGTGGAAGAATTGTCCGACGGCATGGAAAGGATAGTATTCACGTGGATCTGGAAAACCAACAATTGTACTAGAGGCTGTGGCATCGCAAGATTTATGGATTTGGCACGCTTTTTTCGGACCACCAGGTACATTAAATGATATCAATGTTTTGGATCGCTCACCAGTGTTCGATGATATACTAGAGGGTCGAGCTCCTAGAGTTACCAATGTTGTCAATGGGCGACAATACAAAATGGCATACTACCTCACTGACGGTATCTATCCCAAATGGGCAGCTTTCATCCAATCAATTACACTTCCACAAGGTCAAAAAGCAAAAATCTTTGCTCAATGTCAAGAAGCATGCCGAAAAGATGTAGAGCGTGCATTTGGAGTCTTGCAGGCTCGATTTGCAATCGTCAAGAATCCCACGTTTTTTTTGGATAAAGCAAAAATAGGCAAGATAATGAGAGCATGTATCATATTGCATAACATGATAGTGGAAGACGAACGACATGAATATAGTTTCTACGAGCCATCAGAGTTTCATCAGGGAGAAGGAAGCGGAACTTCTCATGTGGATTTATCATATTCAACAGATAGGCCAACGAATCTCCATAATATAATGACCATTCGAAATGACGTCCGGGATCCAATAATGCATGACCGTCTTCAAAAAGATTTGATTGAGCATATCTGGCAAAAATTTGGTGCAACCCAACAGTAGAACGGATATAATTTATTTTCTCGTACCCGTTTCTTCTATTATAATTTCTATTTGTCTATTTTTTCCGATTTTGTAAAATATGTTAAATAATCCCGAATTCTGTAAAATATTTTTATTTCCCTTATATGTAATATAAGTAATTAATATAAGTTATTTCTCAATTTAAAATTATTTAAATTTGAAAATTACTAAACAGTAATTTAAAAAAATATATATTTTAATGACTGCGAAACCTTCATAGGTTTCTCTAGTGGAATAATGAATTTTGATAAGTACTTAGTGGGTTGCTTTGATTACCCATATGGGTTACTTCACTGCCCTTGCTCTAATGACCCAACTCTAGCAACCTAGCAATGCCAGACAACAACCAATCGAGTCCCTAGAACATCCTACTCTTCATTGCCGTGATTCCACGATCACACTTTGCCTTTAACTGCACCACAAACAAAAATTGAGATGCATGAGTATTTGATAAACACTCAATGAGGCAATCCTCCCATCTACTGGGCTATGCACACAAAAAATTGTGATACCAAAGTCCAAAACAATCAACAAAATAAACATACAAACCAGGAAAAAAAACATCGTCTCACTGGAAGGGAGGTGTCGACCGACACCAGCCAAGTGTCGACCGACACTACCCCACAGTGTCGATCGATGCTGCTTCACCGGTGTCGACCGACAACCTCCTGGTGTCGAACGACACTAACTCTGTAATCGCTCCGCTCAAAGCCTAGAGTCGTATCTCGCTTCCAATCATCACAAAATCGTCCAATACTCAAACCCAAAGCCATGAACATCCGTAGGAACCTGTAGCAACCAATCCCAGCAAGAAAAACACACAAAACAACAACAAACAAGCAAGAACAAAGGAATCACAGGCTTAGATCAGCCATGGTCATGCACTCACCTCTTTGCAGGAAGATTCAGACCAACATCAACAAATCCAACCCTCCTAGCAAGCTTCTAGCACCTTCCTACCTTTAGATCTCTCAAGAAAAGCTAACAAAACTCACAAACTCTCCCAAAAACTGAAGAACACATCTCCTCTCTCAAAACTCTCAAAAGCGGCGACCAAAGAACTTGCCAAAACCCTTTTTCTGTCGACAAATCCTTTAAATAAATCGGTTCCATGGTTTTCCCTAAACCAAACTGACCCAAATCGACAATTAAGTCAATTTGGTCGAACCAGAAATTATTGGTGTCGACCGACACAAATACTTATAAGTTTGATTTTTTTCATGAGTTTGATAAGCTCTGAAAAACCCGAAAAGCCTTGTTAGGACCGGGCCCGGGCTTTGAAATATAGGCTTAAAAATATTTTGGACGGGTCGGGTTGGGCTCAAACACATGCGGGTTTTACGGGTTTCGGGCCAAGCCGGGCCAGGCTAGCCCGATTAACACCCCTAATTACATGTATCTATTAAAAACAATTTTTAATTAAAAATAAATTTCTATTTTAAATAGATGATTGAAAAATACTTTCACTCCCTAGAGGTGAACCTTTGTATTCACCCCCTCTCTAAACGAATCAGAATGTTCTATCTAATATTTCATTTAATAAATAAATTAAAATTAATTTGAAGAGCAAAACAAATTAAAGAAACAAATTCTGTATATTTTTATTTAAGGAAAATTAAATATTAGTTTGGTTTAGATTTTACAATGAAACAAGGTTATATATCGGTTTGGGTTTATAAATGAGCATTAGGATTTGGATTTTACAATTAAACGAAACTATATGTCAGTTTGGATTTACAAATGAAGTGGTTAGGGTTTAGATTTTACAATTAGAATGAAATTATATGTCTGTTTGGGTTTACAAATGAGATGGTTAGGGTTTAGATTTTACAATTAGAACAGAATTATATGTCGGTTTGAGTTTACAAATGAGATGGTTACGGTTTAGATTTTACAATTAGAACGAAATTATATGTCGGTTTGAGTTTACAAATAAGATGGTTAGGGTTTAAATTTTATAATTAGAATAAAATTATATGTCGGTTTGGGTTTATAAACAAAATGGTTAAAGTTTACATTTTATAATTAGAAAGAAACGATATATCGGTTTAGGTTTATAAAAAACGGTTTAACTTTTTAATTTTATAATAATGTATACTGATTTTGTTTCTTTATTTTAGAAGGCGGTGAATCTTTGCATTGATCCTGGGGGTGAACCCCAAACATCGTTGTTGACGAGACCGTTCATGGTTGCATTATTCTTCAGATATATAGGAGTATCATTTCGACAAATATAACACATCTAAATAATCGGCTTTCTAAGGTTGTAATTATACATTTATTAAAGACTTTATTAACTGGCTGTGATAATTGTGGAAGAAACGTGTTTTAAGAGAGAGAGTTGAGTATTCACCGAGCTCACGCAAGCTAAACAAATAAGGGGTTGTAATCTTCCAACAACACTGATGAAATGTATAACGAACTCATTAAAAGCTACCAACAAAATTTGGGTACGTAGGACACATATGGCCGGTGACAAGACACATTTAATGTAAAATTGTAAAACAAGTCGTTTTATGTCAAAGAACACATGATGACATGAATATCCTTAATGGTAACATTTTACTAATCCAGTAAGAGATACAGTATTTTTTTTTGATTTGTAATCCTTAATTACCACAGTGTAACATATTTTATTGCTTTAGTAATTACAGATCACAATAACAGTAATGAAGAGTTAGCAGTACTGTAATTAATATTTTCAGTTCGTTTTGCATCAACTCTTTTTTTACCGTTATTTAATATTTAGCTTTTTATATCACCAGTTCAATTTACTACTTTTTATATTGTGACTTATTAATATAACGGTGAGGTGAAAGTAGAAAAAAAGACGATACAAAAACCTTTACACCAGCAATACGTAAGTGTAACAAATAAATATTATGGGTCTTAAGATAAGATCCAAAGTGTTACATGTATGGTAATGACCTTGACAAGTTGCAACACAAAACGGAGTATCAAAAGTCATGAATTGGTGTAATATGCACCAAACGTTTACTTTATTTTTCCTTACCTGTAAACTTAACCCATAGACTATTTTCAAACTTAATTATGGAAGATGAGATACACACAACATAACACATGTTGAGATTATTTTGGGGCTGCCGGCTGCTACCAAGTTGATTAATAGAAACAAACGTTCACGTTACACACTTTTACTTTTTAGACATGAGAAATATATCATATAAAATTTATATAAAGCTTAAGATTTTCTTCTTAAGACTATCTTTTTGATGTTTCGTGGGCATTTCGTTTAAATAACCATTCTTGATATTATTATATATTGAAACGAGTATTTTCTTTGACCGTCCAAAACTTTTTTTTGCGATGGTTTTGCAGGTTGTTGCTCTCTTTTTTTATTGCCGGACTTACCATCTCCTTTGTATTTTCCTTTGGGATATCATTTTAAATTATTAATATACAAATTAATTTAATATTATTTATATTTTTTTTATATATAATCTTTAGTATTATTTTAGTAACTAGTAAGTTATCTGTTTTATTTTATATATAATATTTAGTAAATTATCCGTTTTAATTTTTTTGGTGTGCACCATTAATATCCGTTTTAATTGTTACTATCTACATGGTCGTGGTAGATAGATAGGAGACTTGTAATAAATAAGATAAGAGCGTTATGTGGATATCCTTTGTCTAAGTAGTCAGGGTTTTACAAAATTTTACACTAAGTCAGTAAGCCTTGATTTGCTTTTGAGAGATTCATAGTTTTGGTTTTAGATTTGGAAAAATGATTGCAAAACTTATTTTGGTTTTAGATTATTTTGATTTGGAAAGAGATTCATAGTTTTGGTTTTAGATTATTAATGCAAAACTATTTAATATTATAGAGTATTGTAACTCAAACTGTTTGTAATGGTTTTGTGTTTTGCGATACTCTGTACAGAGCCGACTCTAAGTTTATAAAGGCCACAATCAAATTAAAATAAAAGGGGCAGCACTGTCGAACCGAGAACTCAAAACCATTAACCAAGATAAATATCACTAGATTACATACACTCTTTTCAAAAATAAGGCCGAAAACTGAATATAAAATAAGACCACAAGCTCATGTTTCATAGGCTTGACCTTTGGGCCGGTTCTGACTTAGTATATCAGATACTCTATGTAGAGAGTCATCTATTGTGAATTTGAACAGGAAAAATATATTGTAGAATTATTGTTTATGTAAACTGCTATCATATAAATCGTGCGCATATGTGTTAGTTTTACATAGACTTTATCATTACAATAAATATTAATATATATTTAATAATTATATAACATATGATAAAATAAATAAATAAGAGAGTTAACAAAAAATATTATTTTTAAAATAAGAATATTTTAAGTAGAACTTAATTAGTATAAATGTTTAAACAATTTATATTTTATAAAAATGTGAAACTATTACATTTCAGAAAAAATTTAAAACATGCAAAACATAAAAGCATATTAAAAATAGAAATGACAATTATAAATGGAAAAAAAGATTAATTGTAATCTTAATTATAATATTGAGTTGTGCCAAATTTTTACTAAATTTTTGCCAAATCAATGTGTAACTTATTCAATTTCCATATATTGTCATAAGTTGAAGCTTATAGAATGAACAGCTAGCATTCACAATCACAACAAAAAGAAAAAAATGAAACAACCACCTAAAATAGGTTTGATACAAACTTACACCAACAAACCAGTTTCTCACGTTAGACCAAAGCTGCAACTACTTCAGGTCTCAAACCTGAAACCTTCTTTTAGCCAAAAAAAAAAGCACATTTCTTTCTATGATTGTTTACAACAGCAAAAAGTTCATGTAACTTCCCACAATGTCAGTCGACACCATTCGTGGTTGGTCAAATCGGTTCGATTTAAATTCTCCGGTTCGCGTAGCTGGTTTAGGGACGCCCTTCGAGTTTATAAGGGAAAACTTGACTTACTTCGTCCCTTTAGCCGTTTCTGTGGGTTTTAGAGAGAGAAGAAGACAAAAGTGTTCCATAGCCTGTTCTTGAGGTTTTTGGGAGAAATCTTTGAGCTGTGAGAGAGTTTCTTCCTGGAGAGTGAGGATCCAAGGCTAGGGACGTGGTGGGAAGGTTGTTGTGGTGGTAGTGACGTGGTGGGAAGGTTGTTGTGGTGGTAGTTTCGTCGTTTGGGCATAGATCTCATTGCTTTGGCTAGGGTGAGTGCATAACCATGACTTATCTAAGCTAAGATCTCTGTTTCTGTGATTTTGTGTGTCGTTTGGTTGTACTCTTGTGGTTGTTTGTGAGTTTTTGTAGCTCATGAAGCTTGGTTTCGTTCCTGGGATCGTGTGGAATGAAAATGAGAAGCTTCGAGGCGAGATTCAGAGGTTCTGTTCGAAGGAAATCATATTGGTGTCGACCGACACCAACGAGAGGACGATTCGGGGACTTAGCGAGCATCAGTCGACACCATGTGGAGGTGTCGGTCGACACCGTTAGTGTTTCGGGAGTGTCGAGCAGGTGTCGGTCCACACCAGATGCCCAGTGTTGGTCGACACCTTCGGGTATCAGTCGACACCCTTTTGACAGTAACCGAATTGTGTCGAGTCACTTTGTGCATGTTCCTGTTTTGTTATATTGTTGTTGCTTGTGGCATGAGAGATCTTATTGCTTGTGTGTATAGCCCAGTAGTTGGGAGGATTGCCTCACTGAGTGTTTATTAAAATACTTATGCATCTCAATTTGTGTTTGCGGTGCAGGTAAAGGAAAAGTGTGATCGTGGGATCCAGGCGATGAAGAGGAGGATGTTATAGAGGCTTGGTTGTTTGCTCTATGTCTTTGTTAGGATGATAGAATGGAACTTAGTGGTCTAGAACGGATGCTAGGATTGTTGGTTTATGATTTATTTATTTTCTGGATTGCTATTGGATTAATTTTATGTTATTTTCTTAATTGATTATTGGATTTTTTTATTTTGTTGTCCGCTGTTGTTGTTAATGATTGGGGGTAGGTTGCTAGTGAGCCCATACGGTTCTAGGTACGGGTTCGCTATGTGCTTTGTGTTGTGGATATTGGATTGAATGCCTTTGTGTGGCATGGGGTCCTAGAACATCCTCTTCGAGGCTACTTTGAGATTTCACAATGAGTTGTGTTTCTTGTGTAGTAGAGTCATTTTGTTTGCTTAGCCTTCTGTTCTTGGTGATACAGATGGTTAGAGGTGAGGGAACTGCTGGTCGTGGGCATGGCCGAGGACGGGGACGGATTCATGAGGTCAATGAGAGTGTGACCCAGAGCATGACCAGTGAGGAGGTGGCGGAGTTGCAAGTTCCTCCTAGTGTGTCTGGAGACCAGGCTGTTGGTTGTATTGGCAGGGCAGGAGGGCTCAGGGTCGGTATCGGTGTTGCCCCGGGAGTGGGGGTTGCAGCGGAGGGTGCTCCCAGTAGAGAGGATGTCTTGGCAGGCTTTCTAGCTCAGGTTTTGGTGCGGCTTCCAACAGTGGTGCCACCAGTGGATGGTGGGCAGGTTCCAGTAGTACCGCGAGTGGTTGGTGGGTAGGTTCCAGTGGTGCCGCCAGTGGTTGATGGGTAGGGTCCAGCGGTACAACCTGCTGCTAGGGTGCAGGCAGGTGTGCAGCCAGGAGCCGAGGTAGTGGATGCTCAGTATGTTCAAATGATGGTGCAGCTACGACATGTGGGTGCAGGATTTTTCCCAGGAGGCACAGATCCGAGTGCAACGAATGAGTGGAGAGAGCGGATGGAGGATATTTTCCAGTTGCTCTAATGTCCCGACCAATATCGGGTAGACTTGGCAGCGCACTACCTTTCGGGGGATGCAAGGTTCTGCTGGAGGTCGGTGACGACACGAAGAGTGAAGCGTGAGATGACTTGGTTGGATTTTGTGGGAGAGTTTAGTGCCAAGTATTTTCCGTAAGAGGCACTTGATCGTACGGATACGCGGTTCTTGGGGTTGACTCAGGGGAACCGTACTATGAGGGAGCTGGACATAGAGTTTTTTAGGCTTGTGGGGTTTGCAGGCCAAGCTTTGGAGCGAGAATTAGCTCAAGTGCGGAGGTTCTTGTTAGCTCTGCGGGATGACTTGAGGACTCGCTGTAGAGTGAGGAGCTATGCTACAAGAATAGAGCTGGTAGAGACTACAGCTGGGATAGAGAATGACTTGAGGTCACATGTTGTGGTGGTCAGTCCTCCGGCGCAACCGAAGCGGACTCAGCCGCTTTCTGCTTCTGGAAAGGGCGGTAAGCCTCCACAAGGGTAGAAGAGTAAGTTCGATGCTATGCAGAGGTCGGGGTCTAGTGGTGCAGGATGCTTTGGGTGTGGGAGTATGGAGCACAGGGTGGCGAGTTGTCCACAGAGTGGCAACCAGGCAGCACCGCTGACGACTCATGTGTGTTACCATTGCAGGGAGGCTTGGAATCTTAAATCGTCGTGTCCTAAGCTACATTTGATGGCTGTGGTGGTAGTGCAGTTAGGAGTGCAACATGCGGGACATACATCATTGCCTTTGCCAGTGGCACTGCGTGTGTACACGACAGTGGAGTCAGGAGGAACCAGTGCTAACACGATCACGGGTACAATTTTTAAACTTGACTTGTGTTTCTTTTGTCATTTTTGGATTTTTGTTGTTTGTGATGAATGTTAGGGTTCTTAGTGCATAAGGTGTGGAATTCCGTCCCATGTATTGTTTGACTCCGGAGCTACTCATTGCTTCGTTACCTAGAGTGTGCCCGAGAGGAGCAACATTCATGAAGATCCCGGGGAGCGGTTCAGGGCCGTGAAGGTTGCTGGAGGCGGGATCATACAGGTTTACGGATGAGCTAGAGATGTAGAAATATAGGTGGCTGGAGAGTCGATGCCGTCAGATCTAGTTATCAGTCCTATGGAGCTGTATGATGTGATTTTGGGCATGGATTAGTTGCAACGGTATAGAGTACATCTGGATTGCCATCGGGGTAGGGTTGTATTTGAGAGGCCCGGAGCGAAGAGTTGGTTTTATGAGGGAGTGAGGCCGACTTGAGGAAGTCTGGTTATCTCAGCTGTGCAGGCAGAGAAGATGATCAGAAAGGGACGAGAAGCGTATTTTGCTACGCTTGTGATGCCGAAGTCTGTGGGGCAGGTTGGTGTGGGTGAGATCCCTGTGGTTTGGGAGTTTAAGGATGTTTTTCAGTCGTTGCAAGGGTTACCACCATCTCGGTCTGATCCTTTCACGATTGAGTTGGAACCAGGGACTATGCCATTGTCTAAGGCACCCTACAGGATGGCTCCAGCAGAGATGACAGAGCTGAAGAAGCAGTTGGGGGATTTGTTGGGAACGAGATTCATTCGCCCTAGTATTTCAACGTGGGTGATATGATCATGATACCATCTAAGAAGATCCTTCAGTCTTGTTCAACACGAACGAATTCAAAGACCAATTCTTCCAGCCAAACGACTATTTGGGATACATTCTTACCTCATTTAGAGCATATCACGTGAAGGAGTTGTTCATTTTACAAATCAGGTGAACTCATGGCTATGCGATTTGGACCTACGAGCATTCAACGGAGGATTCCGACCAGGTCAGAAGTATTCAAGGTATGAACGAAACGGTTCTGGAATCTTGATCCACTACATAACCACGGAGAATTGGAATTACCTTAATACAAGTTCATATGTGAAAGATATAGATATTTCAAGTCAGTGGATCTATCCCAGTTCGAGTTTCACGTTTGAGCCAAAGATCGTGTTACACAGACCAACTCAGCAACAATTTCGACATGAAATAAGTTGGAGGATGTCGATGGATCTCGTATGTTTCCAACAAGTACAAGAAAACAAGATTTGGCCAACAAACCACAAAGATACGCTTCATTTTCCAAAGGAGGTCAATCTAGTTCTTCACCTGTCCAACTGGTTTAGGAGCTTCCAGAATTATGTTTGGCAACCAGGAGCTGTTCCTACTAAGACCACGGTAAACAAATCATACAGCCCATGTTGTTTCTCATCAGCAAGTTGGAAAGAATCAAAGTCAAAGAAGATCAAAGATACACTTAATGGGTCAATTGAAGAGCTTATGGCCAAAGAGAGCATGAGAAACCCTATTGGGGATGTTGTCTATCAAGTCCAGTCCACTTTGAGCCTAATACAAGCCCAATAAAGCCCAAAATAATCACTTTGTTTTGTGGTCAAAGAAGAGTGACGAAAATAAGAGATTCATGCACCAAAAATCACCTTGGAGGGAGGGAAACATGCACCAAGAGTTTGGTCTTCATTCAACTTAGTATCTTTAATGTTTTTAGTTTCAAGAATAATCAATACTAGGCTTTGTGACCAAGTTTTCTATCCCTATATAAACACATGTAATCTCATTTGAGAAAATCATTCAGTCAAGAAACCTTTTATCTTTTATTTGAGAGTGGTAAATTCTTTTGTTCCTTTTGAACTTGTTGTTTCTCCTTGGTAGGTTACATCAAAGAGTTTCGGTATATCAAGTGATTCCGCCGCACTTGACATTTCCATTCACTAGATGAAGATTGAAGAGTCGTTACAAGAGAGTCTAGGGCACAAGGATTTTCGGGATTCATCTCACGCCTTGTCATCTGTCTCCGTGAAGCTTATATCTAAAGTTCCACCGCCTTGCTTTGTTTGGTTTGTTTTAAGAGATTTTGGGGCATAAAGATTTTCGAGTTTATCTCACGCCTTATCATCCAGCTTCGCGAGCCATCGGAGTTCTAGGATTATCAGTCTACCTACCTTAGAGCGTCGATTCCTTGGGAGGATCACATCACTGGGGAGCACCAGTGTTGTTTGTTAAGAAGAAGGATGGAAGTTTCCGCTTGTGTATAGATTATCGGGGTCTGAACCGAGTCACTGTGAAGAACAAGTACCCTCTCCCGTGGATTGATGAGTTGTTGGATCAGTTGTGGGGTGCCACTCCAAGATTGATTTGGCGTCAGGTTACCACCAGATTCCGATAGATGAGCTAAACATTAGGAAGACAGCTTTCATGGGCACTATGAGTTTGTGGTGATGCCCTTTGGTTTAACCAATGCACCAGGTGCGTTAATGAGGTTGATGAACAATGTATTCCAATCCTGGTGTATTCTAAGAGTCCTGAGGAGCACGAGATATATCTGAGAGCAGTTCTGAAGAAGTTGCAGGAGCAGAAGCTTTTCGCTAAGCTGAGCAAGTGCAATTTCTGGCTGAGAGAGATGGGTTTCTTGGGTCATGTTGTTTCTGCAGCAGGAGTTTCTCTATATCCAGAGAAGATTCAAGCCATCATGGATTGGCCTAGACCACAGAGTGCTACAGAGATCAGGAGTTTTCTTGGGTTGGCAAGGTACTACAGGAAGTTCGTAAGGGGTTTTGCGAGTATAGCACAGCCGATGACTAAGGTGACAGGGAAGGATGTTTCCTTTGTGTGGTCGCCGGAGTGAGAGACAGCTTTTGAGAGTCTGAAGCAGGTGTTGACGAGTACACCAGTATTGGCCTTGCCGGAGAAGGATAAGCCATATGTAGTGTACACAGATGCTTCCAGAGTTGGTTTGGGGTGTGTGCTGATGCAAGAGGGGAAGGTTATTGCCTATGCTTCGCTGCAGCTGCGGAAGCATGAGGGCAATTACCCTACCCATGACTTGGAGATGGTAGCTGTAGTTTTCGCTTTGAAGATTTGGAGATCTTATTTTTATGGCGGGAAGGTACATGTGTTCACAGATCATAAGAGCCTGAAGTTTATCTTCACTCAGCCTGAGTTGAACTTAAGGCAGAGGCGGTGGTTGGAGTTGGTGGCAGATTATGATCTGGATATAGCTTATCACCCTGGTAAAGCTAACTTGGTAGCAGACGCTCTGAGTAGGAAGCGGGCGACTTCTGCTCAGGAGCAGGATATTGAGTCTCTCGTGAGTGAGATTAGTACTTTGAGGTTATGTGCTATTCCACAAGAGCCATTGGGACTGGTGGCAGTTGACAGAGCGGATCTTCTGAGTAGAGTGCGGTTGGCTAAGGAGAGTGATGAGGGGCTGGTGAACGCCTCTAGAGTTGAGGGTTCAGAGTATCAGGTCTCTGCTAATGGGACTATCCTGGTGCATGGTCGGGTTTATGTGCCCAAGGATGAGGGTCTGAGGCAAGAGATTCTGAGAGAAGTCCATTCAAGCAAGTTCTTTGATCATCCTGGATCGACCAAGATGTACCGTGACCTCAAACGGTATTATCATTGGGTCGGGATGAAGAGGGATGACGCTAGTTGGGTTTCGAGGTGTGATACTTACCAGCTAGTGAAGGCTGAGCATCAGGTGTCGGGAGGCCTGTTGCAGAGTTTACCCATTCCTGAGTGGACGTGGAATATGATTACCATGGATTTTGTTGTTGGTTTGCCTGTGTCGCGGACCATGGATGCTATCTGGGTGATTGTGGATCGTTTGACCAAGTATGCACATTTTTTGGCCATTAAGAATGACTGATGGAGTAGCAATTCTGGCTAAGAAATATGTGAGGGAGATTGTGAGGTTTCATGGTGTGCCTGTGAGCATAGGGTAAGACAGGGATTCCAAGTTCACTTCAGCGTTTTGGAGAGCGTTTTAGGCGGAGTTGGGCACTAAGGTACATATGAGTACAACCTACCATCCTTAGACATATGGGCAGTCAGAGACGACGATTCAGACTCTGGAGGACTTGTTGAGGATGTGTGTGCGGGATTGGGGTGGTTATTGGATCGATCACCTGAACCTGGTAGAGTTTGCTTACAATAATAGTTATCAGGAGAGTATTGGTATGGCTCCTTATGAGGCGTTTTATGGGAGGCCATGTTGCACACCTTTATGTTGGACTCAGGTGGGGGAGAGGAACATATTGGATGCAAGTTTTGTTCAGAAGACCTCAGAGAATATCCGGGTGCTCAAGCTGAAAATGAGGGAGGCTAAGGACAAACAGAAGAGTTATGCTGATCAGAGGAGAAAGGTCATTGAGTTTTAGGTGGATGACATGGCGTACCTCAAGATGACCATGTTGCGGAGTCCGAACAGGTCATTGTCAGAGACTAAGTTGAGTCTGAGGTACATGAGTCCTTTCAGGGTTGTTGAGCGGGTGGGACCGGTTGCATACAGGTTGGAGTTGCCTTAGGTTATGCGTGCGTTCCACAAGGTCTTCCATGTGTCGATGGTTAGGAAGTGTCTTCACAAGGACGACGAGGTGTTGGCTAAGATTCCTGCATATCTTCAGCCCAACATGATTCTTGAGGCGAGAGTGGTAAGGGTACTCGAGAGGCGGATCAAGGAACTTCGACGGAAGAAGATTCCTTTAATGAGAGTCTAGTGGGACTGTGATGGTGTGTTAGAGGAAACTTGGGAGCCATAGGCGAGGATGAAGGCAAAGTTCAAGAAGTAGTTTGAGAAGGAGGTCGAGGCTTCAGCTTGCCTAACCTTAGTCCTAGTGTCGTGGTGGTTTGAAGACCGTGGTGGTTTGAAGACCGTGGCTAGTGCAGACGGAATATTCCAGCCCATCTCTCTTGATTCTTGGTCGCTTAGGGGTGGTTGGTTTTGCGACTAAGTACCAGGATGAGGTGGTGCTTGGGATGCGGGTCGTTGGCTCGGTGCTGTTGTATCTTATTTTTTTATGTATTTTCGTTGAGTTTGTAACGATTATGACATTTAAAGATTAATAAGATGAGTATTTCTTTATTTTTGACTAGTGTTGTCATGAAAAATGAGAAATAGCTCGGGTTTCTATAATTGGAAGTTTCCATAAATAGAAAATTTCCATAAAATGAGTTTTTATAATTAGAAAGTTTCTAAAAATGGAAAGTTTTGTGGAAGTGTGGTGATCTTCGTGATGATCATGCGGGATCTTTTATGGAAGTGTGGTGATCTTCGTGATGATCATGCGGGATGGAATGCATTCGATCGATGAGGAAACAAATTGTAAACCTAAACGAAGAGGAAACACAAATTGAAAATAAAATGATACTAAGAAACGAAATCGAGACTCACAAGAAGGGAGTTAAAGACCTTTAATCCTAGATCTAAGGAAGGGAGGGTTGAAGCCGAGATCCTCAACTCGAAACTAATTTGATAATCGTTTCAATTTGGTTGATTTATAGTTGACCAAAAACAAAACTTTTCACAATTAAACGGTTTACTCAACAATCAATTGTGACAAGTCACGGCTCTTATACGTAAATTGAGCTTATTATATAAGAAGACCTCTTGTTTTTTTTTTTTTTTTTTTTTTTTTTTTTTTTTTTTTTTT
>NC_025701.1:34544160-34551115 GCF_000633955.1 Camelina sativa | reverse complement strand
TTTTTTTTTTTTTTTTTTTTTTTTTGTTTTTTTTTTTTTTGTAAAGATTACACTTATATCTTTGCGAAAATAACTAGAATGACTCCATTATAGATTGACATAATTAGAATAACTCAAATATTTTGTTAAAAAATCTTATAGTTTTGTTTTTTATTTTTATTCAAAAAATTGCCATTTTTTTATTTATTAAATAATTACATTTTGTTTTTTTTTGAAAACTCAAAATTAAAAATCAGAAAACCCAAAAAAACATAAAATTCCAAAATTAAAAAAACCTAATCTCTCTCGGCGACTCCCGTTTCTCTCCGTCTCTCGTTTCTCTTCGTTGTCGGTGATTCTCCTCTCAATTCGACAGCTCTCGTTTTCTCTCCGTGTCGGTTCTCCTGATTCTCCTCTCAAATCGGCTCTTTGTCGTTGGATCTCTCATTTCTCCTCTTTGTTGATTTTCTTTACTGATTTGTTTGATTGCGGTTTTATTTGTCCCTTGTCACCGATTTGATTACAGAT
This sequence comes from Camelina sativa, assembly GCF_000633955.1. Lineage (NCBI taxonomy): Eukaryota > Viridiplantae > Streptophyta > Magnoliopsida > Brassicales > Brassicaceae > Camelina > Camelina sativa. Next base: position 34,550,608 of record NC_025701.1, on the reverse strand, counting down.
TTGATTGCAATTTTATTTCTCTTGTCACCGATTTGTTTTTAATTATTCTCAGTTTTTTTGTCTCATGTCACAGATTTGTTTGCATTTTTTCTTTTGTGCTCACATATTTGTTTGTAATAGTTTTCAGTTTTTGTCTCCTGTCAACAGATTTGTTTTTAAATTTATGTTGTTTACTTACAGTTTTGTTTGTCTCTTGTCACATATTTGTTTTTAAATTTATGTTGTTTACATACAGTTTTGTTTTTCTCTTGTCACAGGTTGTATGCTGACCATAAGGAGTTTTGGAAGGAAATGAAAGTATCTACAGTGGATGAACCATCTTTGGATGAGTTTAAATCGGCTTTAGACCTTTGCCAAAAGAGTGAGAAGAGTGACGGTTTGAGTGATGATAAGAGGAAGACGTTAATCGTCTCAGGAGTCCACTCGCAACGATTTAATTTGTTTATGTGTGGCGATAGTAGAACTTGGTAAAACGGGGTATCATTGTTTTATATAGTATAACGAGTTAGTAAGTAAAACTTGGTAAAACTAGTATTACTATTCAACGTAGTACAACTATCAAAACTGGTTATAACTAGTAGAACTTGGTAATACTGAACAGAGCTTTGTATTGTTTTGGCTGGATACAATGAGCGTCATCATACATTTTAAATGTCAAGGTCTCATGTATAGTTTAATGATGAAGACATTGGTTGAGAAGATAACTTTGTCGATGGTAGAAGCTAGGATATACAAGAAGCTTGCATTAGATGAAAGTGAAGCTACACTTTGGTTGACTTACAATGCACTGTTGGTGGGAAGTGGGGATCTATGGACTATTACTGACGATGAGGATATGCTAGTTTATCTATTGTCCATTAATAAGGAGAGTCGTAGATGTATATTATATGTGGAGGTCATCACTAATCTCGAAGAGCCCGTGCAAGTGTCGAAAGTGGTGGAAAGTTCTACTGGTATGAACTGTGATGAAGTAGGATGTAATGCCATCACTTTGTATGCAGAAAAAGAACAAGTTGAGTCGATAAAGGAGGTTGATGGTAGTAAAAGAAAAACTGATGGAATTGTATCTTGTGATGAAGCTGTGGATAACAATATAGTTAGATCGGATATGGGTGATGAATATGTAGAGCCCCAACCTGTTGTAGAAGCTAATCAGTATGTAGAGCCATGGGAAGACGGTTTGGGTTTGAGTCTCCGTCAAGAATTTCCTAATAAGAAGGCATTGCAAGATGTGGTGAATAAAGGCGCATTTGCTCTCAGTTTTGGTTTTCTTATTAAGAAGTCTGATCCTGTACGTTTGGTGCTTAAATGTACTAAAGATCTGTGCAAATGGCGTTTACGAGCCGGAAGGATTAAAAATACAGATATTTTCTCGATTAGAAGGTACACCAAGATGCATACATGCTCTAGGGCAAGTCAAAGTAGAACCAACATCATCGTGAAAAGGCATGGAACACCAGAATTAGTCGCAGCTCTTTTGCATGATCATTTTCCTAGAAAAATGGAAACTCCAACTCCTAAAATGATCATGGATCTTGTGAAGACCAAATTAGGTGTGAATATATCATACTCGACAGCGTTGAGAGGAAAAAATCAAGCTATTACCGATTTGCGCGGTAGCTCTGAAGATAGCTACAAGATGTTGTATTGCTATTTGCACATGTTAGAGAGGGTGAATGAGGGCACAATAACACGTGTTTAATTGGATGAGAAGGAAAGATTCAAGTATTTATTCATAGCTTTGGGAGAAGTGATAATTGAAGGGTTTCAAGTAATGAGAAAAGTGATAATTGTGGATGCAACTTGGCTCAAGAACGGATATGGTAGTGTACTTATTTTTGCCTCGGCTCAAGATCCTAATCGTCACAACTATCCCATAGCGTTTGGTATACTCGATAATGAGAAAGATGAAAGTGAGACCTGGTTTTTCGAGATGTTGAGAACTGTTATACCAGACACTTCCGAATTGGTATTTATTAGTGATAGAAATGCAAGACTTATCGGTGCCATAGCTAATGTGTATCTCCAGGCTCGTCATGGATATTATATTTGGCATTTGTCTCAAAATGTCAAAAGTCATGTTTCAAACGTAAACAAAGACGTAGTCGCTTGGAGATTCATGGAGTTGAGTAGGCATTACACAGTGGCTGATTTCAACACTGCATATATTGCGTTTAAGACGCGATATCTTCTGCTGCGGCTTATCTTGAGGAGAGTACTGTGAAAGAAAAATGGGCAAGGTGTTGTTTTCCTGGAGAAAGATACAACTTAGATACAAGCAATTGTGTGGAATCTATGAACAATGTCTTCAAGGATGCAAGAAAGTACTCCCTAATACCCCTGCTTGATACAATCATAGCGACGTTTTCTAGATGGTTTAATGACCATCGGAAGGATTTTGTGGTTGGAACAATTGATAACAAATTGGTGCCTTTAGTGGAGAACATACTCAACAAATTATGGCCCGTTGCTGAGAAATTGATTGTAACTGAGCTAAACAGTTTCGAACTTGAACACAATGTCGTCGATTGTGATGGAAAGCCTTATTTCGTGAACTTGCTTTAGAAGATTTGCAGTTGCAAGGTGTTTGATATTGAAAGGTATCCTTGCTTACACGTTGTAGCCGCTTTTATCGAATTCTTAAGGCATGATGATAGAACTCATGAGCTCCAACTACATGAGTTGTGTTCAAAATATTATTGGACATAGCTGTGGGTAATGGCGTATTATAGGACAATATATTTAGTATCATACAGGTCGCAATGGGATGTTCCAGATGAGACCAAAAACAAAAAAATCATACCCCCGCCTCGGAAAAACAAGCAGGGAAGAAAGAAAGTTAAAAGGAATCCATCGGTTGGGGAAAAGCGGCCAAGGACACAAAATAAGAGGAGGCCGAGACAAAGACTCCAATGGTTGATATTTGGGAATGGTAGTACTGTCTAATAATTTTGGTTCTGTTGCAACTTGGTAATACTATATTTTGGTTTTGTTGCATCTTGGTAATACTATATTTTGGTTCTGTTGCAACTTGATAATACTATATTTTGGTTCTGTTATACTTTGGTACAACTTGGTAAAACATGTACAACTGGTAAAACATGTACAACTGGTAAAAATATGTTGATTGAAAATAAGAATTATGCCTTAATAAAAGTTTAAAAAATATTGAGTCGACGTAAAACAACACTTTGAAAACATCATAAACAACCGATAAAGAAGTTTAACAAAAATGAATTACAAACTATATTAAAGTAGGTTGTTATCAAGCAAACTAAACAATATGTTCCTTATACTTTAATCATCACTTGTGTAATAATATGCATTGTAGGATGACAAAGTTACAAAAAATATTTTTTTACAAATATGACTTCATAAAACACCATTAATCATACCTTAAACACTATAAATCAGTTGTAAAACAAATGTTAATGATATGTAATACTAAATAAATGGTAAAACATCAAAAGTACAACTATTCGGGACTTTGGTACAACTAAAATATCTGGTAATGCTACGTTGATTGAAATAACGGCGCACGTGGGGAAAAAACGGTGCACATGGGGGTAAAATTTTTGAGAGAATTCGATTTCGATATCCCTCTCCAAAATTTCTGAAAAATTCAAAATTAACCAAAATTTCAAAAATCCCCAAAATTTCAAAATCCCCCAAAAATTCAAAAATCCCTAAAATTTCGAAAATCCCTAAAAAATCAAAAATCCCCAAATTATATTATATCACTTTCTCGAGATCTCTCTCCATTCTTTCTTCTAGAAATATCCGACATTATCCATCAGTTCTCTCTCTTATTATTCCATTTCTTATCTAAATTTCATTAAGGTTGCTAACATGGATGAGGAGGATCCATACTACAGAGATATGAAAAGGAGCAAAAAACTAATCGACGGATCATATGCCTACGCTGATGGTGATGGTGACTACGACATTCCTACTTTTTGTTCATGTGGTGCACGCATCATCGAAGAGATTTCTCCAAACGAAGGAAGGAGATACTTCAAATGCATTGTGTTTGAGGTGATTTTAGTGTAATGGCTTTGATTTGTTTATTGTCGTTATAAATTCTAGTGTATTTACCAAGTTTTGTGCAGGACAATGGCTTCCATGTTTGTAAAAACGGGGATGATGCTTTGAAAGAAGAGGTGAACAAATTAAGGATGGAGGTTAATGAGCAGTCTTTGAAGCTCCGAAACCTCGGATTTCAGATGGAGCAAATGCATATGCAGATTGCAAACCTAAAAGAGTTTGTGATGAGTATTGCGGATTCCAATGCTGAAGATATTGCAAAACTGAAGGAACTAGTTAATCCAAGGCCTTGATTCTTACTAATTTATCTACTATGTACTACTTATCTATGTGTTGTAAGACTTCCCTATCTTCCTTTATCTATGTGTTGTAAGACTTTCTCTATGTTCTATCATGTTTTATTAAGTAAAACAACATAGTTTTACTAAGTTTTACCAAGTTAAACAACATAATTTTACTAAGTTTTACCAAGTTTCCCAAAGACAAAATCAAACAACATAGTTTTACTAAGTTTTACCAAGTTTCCCAAAGACAAAATCAAAACAACACAACATCCAAGGTTTACAAAAACCATACAAAACACGAAGATTAGTCTTCACCCTTGATTTCTTGATGACCTTGTCATTCGCTTCGGTGGTGGGTCTGCAGGACCAGCCGTACCTTCTGGTGCAAGGTTTGAATGGTCTCCACTGTCTTCACGCGTCTGCAATCAAATAATCTAGTTTTAACAAGTATTACCAACGAACTGTAATACTCTAGTACTACCAAAAAGACCAAATCTTACCTTCGATTTCTCTTCCAATGATGCAACTCTTTCTCCCAATGTTGCGACTTTTTCTTCCCACCCATTAAGCCTATCCACAATTCCTTCCATCTTCTCTCCCATCTCATTTTTAAAGGAGTTTAGGAGATCCACCAAATCAGATACACTAGGGTATACCGGTCCTTCAATCAAGGCAAGATCCTCGTTCACTTTCTCAGGTTCTCCTCCTACTCCCCCTACTTCTGCTCGGGACTGAACATCGTCATTTAACATATTTTCAAACCAGATATGATATCCTCTTCCATAATGTTGCATCCAACTGTTGACAACAACATCATGTACATCATCGACGTCTTCTTCTTCTTCAGTGATTTTTGTCAGAAGAGACTTCTTATTATCATCTTCAGGTATTACGATATTATCTATGTCCTGCAAACATATAAAGATTAAAACTTTTTACCCGAAACTCATTCAAATGCAAAGGATAAATAGGATGTTAATAATAACTATAAAAACTAACCTTAATTGTACCAAGTTCATCATTTATTTTCTCAAGAGGAAACCCTCTTAGTTCGCATTTCTTGAACTTTCTCCTGCACATCCTAGGACATGTAACGTCTGCTCCTGGATTATCTTCTACGAATTGACTCCTCAAGTGTTGAATCGCCTCAAATGCTAAAAGCTACAGAACAAACATATAGTTAGACTTAACTTCAATTATAAGAACAACACGCAACATCCAATACTAAATATATTTTACTTACCTCCAAAGGAATAAATAAACCTGCAACCAGCCATAATACACCTTCAGTGACGGTCCCATGGAAATGATCCATCGTGTGAGCAATCTTTTCCAGCATGTAATCAAAGGAATATCTCCCCCAAGGAAACGTCTTACAAAAATTAAGATCACTAACCGCATTTTCCAAAAATTCATCAATTTCTGTTGCTTGTTCTCCTGTCTTTGTCGGTGCTTTAACAATGCTGGATAAGAAGTATAAGACAGCCATCTTCAACCTATCTCGAGACCGTTCCATAGGTACCATCTCCTTGAGCTTTTCTCTCACTTCTTCACGAGTAACCTTCTTATTCTTGAAATGATTGTTCACAAAGTTCTTGCTTCCAATTTTGTTATAGTCAATTGGATAGTTGCGGCAATTGAATCCTGATAATAAGGCATGTTTCTTGATACTATAACGGATGGGCACGCCATTAACAACAAACCAAACTTCCCTTTTCTTTTCAATCCATGTCGTTCGGAGAAGTAGCATCCACATGCCCATAACCTTGTGATTTTTGTCCTTTGGCAAGTGCCAAATGTGTTTGAACTGTGGATGGTTCTCAAACCAATTCCTCTCAAACGTAGTGAGCGGATGCTTCAATTTTTCAAAAGTTGTCAAAAGTTCCTTTACATAACACCTCGTACCTAACTTAATCTTCTTCTTATACTCCGCCGCTGGAAAGTACATTTTTAAAGGTTGTAGTGCCATCGGTTCATCATCATCGGCATCCTGCAACAAACAGTAGTCCCAAGTATTACCAGGTTATACCAAATTAATAGTTCTACCAAGTAAAACCAAGTTTTTCCAATACATATAGTTATACCTAGATATACTAGTTTTCCAAACCCAAACAGTTATA
>NC_025701.1:34524661-34543663 GCF_000633955.1 Camelina sativa | reverse complement strand
GAAGTATAAGACAGCCATCTTCAACCTATCTCGAGACCGTTCCATAGGTACCATCTCCTTGAGCTTTTCTCTCACTTCTTCACGAGTAACCTTCTTATTCTTGAAATGATTGTTCACAAAGTTCTTGCTTCCAATTTTGTTATAGTCAATTGGATAGTTGCGGCAATTGAATCCTGATAATAAGGCATGTTTCTTGATACTATAACGGATGGGCACGCCATTAACAACAAACCAAACTTCCCTTTTCTTTTCAATCCATGTCGTTCGGAGAAGTAGCATCCACATGCCCATAACCTTGTGATTTTTGTCCTTTGGCAAGTGCCAAATGTGTTTGAACTGTGGATGGTTCTCAAACCAATTCCTCTCAAACGTAGTGAGCGGATGCTTCAATTTTTCAAAAGTTGTCAAAAGTTCCTTTACATAACACCTCGTACCTAACTTAATCTTCTTCTTATACTCCGCCGCTGGAAAGTACATTTTTAAAGGTTGTAGTGCCCTCAGTTCATCATCATCGGCATCCTACAACAAACAGTAGTCCCAAGTATTACCAAGTTATACCAAATTAATAGTTCTACCAAGTAAAACCAAGTTTTTCCAATACATATAGTTATACCTAGATATACTAGTTTTCCAAACCCAAACAGTTATACTATGTTATCCTAGTATTACAAACCCAGAAAAACATGTTTTCCCTACTTCTACATGGTCAATCAATCGGTACTACGTACCATTTCCTCGGTGGAGTCACCCGAATCGGTCTCTCCCAAGGATGCGTCTGAATCTACTTCTTCTTCGCCATCGGGATCTGGCTCGCTCTCTTCTTCTCCTTCGTCGCTTCCGACATCCTCTTCGACTCCCTTCTCTTCTTCTCCCGCAGTCTCTGAGTCAACTCCCTCATCCTCTTTATCACTCCTTTTGACTTCGTCCTCACCATCTCCATCACCAACCGCAGGGAGATCCGCCGGCTGAGAAATCTCCGCCGTCCCTGAATCTTGTTCTTCCTCGACAATTTTCCTCTTTTTAGTCCACCTCGTCTTCACCATCTTGCTAACAATCGATGACTGACCACAATCGATCGAACAACACAACGCTTAAAGAGAGCAAAGGATCTCTCGATTAGTATCCCCTAGTTTTTCTAGTTTTTCACGAAGAGAGAGAGAGAACCGTTGTAGTCTTTGGAATTAAAAAAATAGTGGAGTAGAGATAGATCCGATGAGACCTCTAGATCCGATTGGGTTTGGAGTTGGGTTAGGTAATTTTGGTAATTTCTGGGTTTATACTAGGATATGATTGTAATTGTCTTAGTTTTCGATTTAAAAATAAATTAAAATAGAAAATGTTTTATATGGGGGAGTTTTCAGATTTTCCCTTCAAATTTTTAGGGAGTCCTTAGACGATTTCTCAGAGGAAGATGTTAGGAAGGTTAATAATCCTACATGTCGGAATATTTGGGATTAATGATGGATCGAGAATACCTTTAAAATATGCGAAAAGAGTGTTTGATGAAGAGGCTTTTGAGAAATATCAGTGGGGTGGAATAGGTTTTTCTAATTGATAACATACACAATTTCATTCGTATCGATGTTCCTTCATCCTTTTGGAAATGTACAATAAAGGATATTTGATAGCACACAATGACTTATTTTTTCAGTGGCACACTATAATAAATCATTTTTTAAAATATAACGTAGCATTTCCAAAACGCTAAACAGAAAAATAATGAAACAAAAGGATAAAATTCACTTCAAAACTCTTAAATTTATTTATAATTGCTAAACAACAAAAAATTACATTTTTTTCAATAACAGATGATATGCTCAAATTTACTCTAGAGCTACTCATTCAAATTAAGAGATCACTGTAGTACTTAGGGATACAGAGAGACTTAAGATCAAACACAATAAATTATAGAGTTTTGTTATTACGCTAAACAAGTTGATTTAAATTAAAAAAAGCAATGCGAAATATTAACTAATAGTGTTGTAACTTCAGAAGATAAAAAAAACTAGGTCTAGGGAATTTCTCAGGTAATTATGAATTATCAAATCAATATATTAATTAGGATTCAACCAATTAAAAATCAGATCTAGAACTCTAAACTCTTTTTGAAAATAAATCAATTCTCAATGCAAATATTATCTAAATACAAAACCAGAAAATCTAAATCTCTTTCTAAGATTCTAGGTTAAAAATCATCTTTAAAAACAAGTTTAGATTGGTTCAGAAAATTACTAAAACAAATCTTTTTGCAAGAAGTAATTTTGCTAATCAAAGGTTTAATCAGGAAAATCAATTATATTCTCATATCAATTTATTTTCCTAGGTTATTAATTCTAGGTGATCAATCAAGAACTAATATGAAGAACAACCAGAGATGAAGATCACATAAGATAATGAACCCTAAAAATAACAGATCTGATAATCCATAAAAACCCTATGAAAAATCATGAACCTAACAAGCAAACTACTCAGACATCATTGTAAGAACACAAATCAATAACTGAATAAATTGCATAAGAAAGAGAATAAAGAAGGGAGTCATGAATCTTCTCTGAAAGATTCTTGATTCTTCTCTCCAAAAGCTCTCTAAAATCTCTCAGGGTTTTCTCTCTCAAAAGTTGCAAGGAAAAATAAAGCTTCTTGTGTCGGCAGAAAGGTGGTGTTGATCGACACAATCACCCTTCATTATCTCCAAGTTGATTTTCTTCGGTTAAATGCTCCATAATGTTTCAAATTGCTCCATCCATGCCAAAATCCTAGAAAACCTGTAAAGACCCAAAAACATCCTAGAAAACAAATCATAAGACTCAAAAAGCACACTTATATCATGGTTAAAAACCGTAAAAACCATGAGATATCAACAGACACGTCCAAAAACTTCTGTAACACACTGTTCATCAATCTCAAAAACGTTTCGGACTTGCTGGCGCGTTAGTCAAACCGAAAGACATCACCATGAAATCATAATGCACATACCTCGTCCTGAACGCCGTCTTCCTTACATCTACTTCACCTATCGGAATTTGATGATAAGCCGAAATCGAATTAATTTTGGAGAACCAAGTAGCACCTCTCAACTGATCCACCAACTTATCAATCCTGGGAAAAGAGTACTTGTTTCTCAGTGACCCAGTTTAAACTCCGATAATCAACGCACAAGCGGAACTCTCGCCCTTCTTCTTAATGAACAACACCGGTGCTCCCCTCGGTGACATGCTAGGATGAATGAATCTCTACTGAGCCATCCTGTAAGGTACCTAAGATAACAACGTCAATCCCAGTTCCAACTCAGTCGTGAAGGGTTCAAACAGAGATGGTGGTAACTTCTATACCAATTGAAACACATCCTCGAACTCCTGAACAAACCTAATACCTCCAACTATAGACTGCCCCACATACTCCGACATTGAAATAGTAACCAAATAGGCTTCACGACCCTTCTCGATCATCTTCCCTGCCTGTATGGCCGAGATCACGACACTCCCTGAAGTCAGTCTAACTCCATGAAATATCAACTTCCCTCCTAACCTCTCAAATGTCACTCTACCTCGATGAAAATCCAAATGCACTCTATACCGATTCAACTATTACATACCAAGAATGAAATCATATAATTTTACGAGACTCATAATTAAATCTGTTGGCATTAACTCTCCAGCAATATGAATGAAAAGACCTGACACGTTTTTTTTAATTAAATAATAAATAATGCTAATAATAAACTACAACTAGTGGTCCCATACCCACTAGCCACCTAACCACAATCACAACCAACAGCGGAATAACCAATACCAATAACCAATAAATATCCAATAATAACCAATATTATAAGATAAACACTAACCAATATTCAACCAACAGGAGACATAGAACCAGCAAACTAGCAATGTTTCTCATGACCCAACTCTAGTAACCTAGCAATGTCAGACAACAACCAATCAAGTCCCTAGAACATCCTCCTTTTCATTGCCTTGATTCCACGATCACACTTTGCCTTTACCTGCACCACAAACAAAAATTGAGATGCATGAGTATTTGATAAACACTCAATGAGGCAATCCTCCGATCTACTGGGCTATACACACAAGCAATAGAGACATCTCTAACCATCAACCAACAATCAACAATCAACAATATCAAACGAGGACTCTGCATCGACCGACACTGATGAGACCATGGACAGCTCAACCAAAGAAGATGGATAAGAGGAGAATCTTACACCAGAAGAAGTATTGGAGGAGCAGCTTGAACCAGAGGAAGCACCGGAGGAGCAGCTTGTACCGGAGGAAGCATCGGAGGAAGCGTTGATCGTTCCGGTGGGTCCTTTAAGAAGATCAAGATCCAGGGGGTTCTACCAAGCTATCAATGGACTAATCAAGGAGACGGCCAAGAAGCATGAAGATGTGGCTCAAACCACTTGGACAATGCTCAAAGCTCAAGGTGCTCGGTAAAGGGTAAAGTGTTGCTTACGCACTCTTTTTCCCTTGTCAAGTTTTGTCCCATTGTGTTTTATTGACAAAGTTTTTTAATGAGGCCTAAGTAACATTTTCAAAACCCCTTTGCCAGCCCAAGTCGTGGGCCAAGCCTTCTCTATCTCTTTTACATATAATGCTTTTGTAATTTCCTAGACATTGTGCATGAGCTTGCATGAGTGAGGACTCTTGCATGACCTTGCATGAGCTCGACCTCTTGCATGCTCTTCTCTTCTCTCCTCTTCTCCTTCTTCCTCCCTTCTCTATTTAAAGACCATGTATTTCTCATTTGCAAACCATCAAACATTTTAATCAAAAACTTTCTTTTTACTTGTTTGATTTGAGAAGTGTGTAGTATCTTCTTAACTTGTTTACTTCTTAGTGTGTCATATCTAAGTTGTAGTAAAGCCTGTAGTCTAAGACATATCCATCTCTCTTAGAAGTACACTTCGTTCTTCCCCTTCATTCCGCTGCAATTCAACCTCTTCACCTTCTCCGCCGTTCATCTCTCCATTCTGCTACATCTTCATCTATTTGTTCATCTCTCTTCAAGACCTTGAAAAGTGTGTCATTGGGCATAGATCCTCACCTAGGAGTCTATCATGTGGTTGCAACCAGGTTTTGAGATTCCAATAATCACTTNTTTTTTTTTTTTTTTTTTTTTCAGATCTGTCATTTACCTTGCGAGAAATTTATAAAATGTTTTAGTTATTCAAAAATTACAAAATAACCTGTTTTCGAACCAGGAAAGAGTCTAGTATTTTTGAAAATTGATTTGAGAATTTTTGGTTTCGTTTTAATATTTTTCCTAGATCCATTTCCATTTGCGTGTTTTGGAACTTTTTACTTGTGGATCTTTGTTTTCTTTGCAGGTATCATGGTAACTTCGGAAGAGGAAGAGTCTTCTACATCTAGTCTTGAAAGGAGGATCCTTAAATCTGTCACAACAGCTATGGCAACCATGCTTGAAGCAAAACTTGGCGCTCTTCACTTGAATCAAACCAACCTAGGAGTAAATCAGCATCAAAGGCAAAACCAGGACGAACAAAGGCCAAACGATGAGACAAGAGATTACTACAGTCACGCCTCCTCTCACAGCAGTCAACGTAGACGAAGACGAGACAGACCGCAACCTAGAGATCCTTTGGGAGGTCTAAAGTTCAAGATCCCTGCCTTCCATGGAACCAGCAACCCGGACACTTACTTGGAGTTGGAGCAGAAAACTGAGTTAGTCTTTGTTTGTCAAGAGGTCACTGAGGACAACAAGGTTAAAGTTGCTGCTACTGAGTTCTACGACTATGCCTTAAGTTGGTGGGATCAACTTGTTACCAGCCGCAGACGTACCGGAGATATGCCGATTGAGACATGGAACCAGCTGAAAGCCGTCATGCAAAGGAGATTCGTGCCGAGTTATTATCACCGTGATCTACATCAGTGTTTGAGGAATTTGGTTCAAGCAAACAAGTCAGTTGAGGAGTACTTCAAGGAAATGGAAATCCTTATGCTAAGAGCTGATATTCAAGAAGATGGAGAAGTTGTGATGTCACGATTCATGAGAGGTCTTAACCGAGAAATCCAAGACCGTCTAGAAACCCAACACTATGTGGAACTTGAGGAAATGCTTCACAAGGCAGTCATGTTCGAACAGCAAATCAAGAGGAAGAATTCCCGATCCAGCTACAACACCGGTAAGACCAGCTACAGCTCAGGAAAATCAAGTTATCAAAAGGAGGACAAGCCCGGCTACCAAAAGGACTACAAGCCATTCGTCAAGGAATTGGGCATTATGCAAGCAAGTGTTCCAACAAAAGAATCATGGTCCTTAAAGACAATGGCGAGGTAGAATCTGCAGATGAGTGTTCGGAAAACGACTCATTGGAAGAGGGTTTGGAAGCCACTGCTAAAGGAGAACTGCTTGTTGCTAGAAGATCTTTGAGTGTTCTAACTAAGGCTGAGGCGCAAGCACAAAGGGAAAACTTGTTTCATACGCTATGCTTGGTCAAAGATAAGGTATGTAGTTTAATTATTGATGGTGGTAGTTATACTAATGTTACGAGCAGGACTATGGTGGAGAAGCTTGGCTTAGAAGTGCTTAAACATCCAAAACCATATGCGCTCCAATGGATTAACGAAAAAGGTGAGATGTCCGTCAAGGAGCAAGTCAAGGTGCCGCTTTCAATTGGTAAGTATCAAGACGAGGTCATGTGCGACATACTACCGATGGACGCTAGCCACATTCTTCTTGGACGTCCATGGCAATCAGACCGAAAAGTTGCCCACGATGGCTTCACCAATCGACACACCTTCGAACATAATGGCCGTAAATCGACTCTCATTCCAATGACGCCGCATGAAGTCTACCTAGATCAGCTTAGCATGAAACAGCGGACCCTAAAAACAACCAAACCAATCGATACCAAGGGTAAGAACAAGGTAAGTAACAATAGTTTACTATTTGTTTACAAAGAAACTCTTGCTTGTTCAACTAACCTCGAACCGGTGCTACCGAGTAAGATTGAGTTGGTTTTGCAAGAATATAAGGATGTGTTTCCGGAGGACAATCCCATTGGTTTACCACCAATCCGAGGGATCGAGCATCAAATCGACTTTGTGTCGGGAGCCCCTTTACCAAACCGACCAGCTTACCGCACCAACCCAACTGAAACAAAGGAGCTTGAAAGACAAGTGAACGAGCTTATGGACAAAGGACATATTCGAGAAAGCATGAGTCCATGTGCCGTTCCAGTGTTACAAGTACCAAAGAAAGATGGGAGCTGGCGAATGTGCGTGGACTGCCGAGCCATCAATAATATTACGGTTAAGTATCGCCACCCTATCCCTAGATTAGATGATATGTTTGATGAATTGCATGGTTCTAGCATCTTTTCAAAAATTGATCTTAAAAGTGGTTATCATTAAATCCGTATGAACGAAGGTGATGAGTGGAAAACGGCTTTTAAAACCAAACAAGGGTTATATGAATGGTTAGTCATACTGTTTGGTTTAACTAATGCGCCTAGTACTTTCATGAGATTGATGAATCATGTCCTTAGGAAGCATATTGGAGTTTTTGTTGTGGTTTATTTTGATGACATCTGGGTTGATAGCAAAAACTTGGAGGGTCATGTATGCATCGACCGACACCATGCATGCATCGACCGACACCAGTTGGGGGTTGCGTCGACCGACGCATGACATGCATCGACCGATGCAAGGGTCACTTGCATGGACCGGTACTCCCATTGCATCGACCGACGCATGCTCGACATAGCAGAAAAACCCTAAGGTTTCACGAGCCGTCCTCACACTTGCATCGACTGACGCCCAAAGTGCATCGACCGATGCATATGCCGAGCATCGTTTTCCCCAAAGCTTTACGCCGGATCTTTGTTCCTACAACCACAAAAACTCGATCCCAAGCCACAAAAAAGCTCCCCAATGTCCCAAATAACGCTCTAACAAGCCTAACAACACACAACAGGCAGATTAGAGAAATCTCCAGCTTAGATAAGCCATGGTCATGCACTTACTTTTGCCACAGAAGAAATCCGACCCAATCACAGGAAGAAAACGCCCCTAGGAAGCTCCTACAACGATCCCACCTACAGATCTCTACATGAACAGCCTCCAATCACCAGAAATCACAAGAACACTCAAGAATACTTAGGGAACCTTTTCTCTCTTTTCTTTTCTCTCAAAAGCGGCTAAACACGACTAATGAGACAAAAACCGAGATTTCGGTTCACGGATGTTACAAACCTCCAAACGTCACCACGCTCATATCTCATTTCCAATGCTGATAACAGACCAAAACAGGCACAAAAACCTTCTCTTGAACAAAAATGGCTAACGAGAACCTCTAGGTGTCGAGCTCCCTTTTATATGCAAGCCCTAGGTTTTGTCCATTTAAACGATCCGAACCCGAACTTGAACCGAGTCAAAGGTGTCAAACCGAGTTCTGGTTAAGGGGGTGTCGAGTCAAAGGTAACCCCAAAATTTTGAATCCTCTGACTCTTATGGTGTCGGTCGACACCCCCTTAATTCCTCGACTAAGTTTGTTGTAGCATTTTATTTAATTAATTTGATTAGTTTGATAGTTACACATATCATATAGTTATCATACTATAAGTAATTTTTTTATCAACATGATTCTTTTGCGATGGTGGTCGCACAGGACGACCAAAACCGTTTATTGTCTGATGATTATAGTTCATTAGGGGTGGCGGTGGTCACACAGAATGACCCCAATCGCTTATTTTCTGCTTATGGTTTGAGTTTGGCCGTTTCTAGAAAGTCCTTTTGAATACCTACATTACTTTTATGGTTTGATGAAAAATATCACAATAGTTATCATATATGCCGATCTATTGTAAGGTGAATAAAAAAAATGATTACTAATCATAAAGAAGTGCATTTTGGTGTCAGGCCAAATCAAATTTTTAAAACCTCTCCACAAACCAAAGATACTATTGCTTTATATATTGAAAATAAAGGATCTTTTTAAAAAAGGTTTTGTCCATTAAAAATGGTCATTTACAATTTTACATATTGAAAATAAATGATCTTTATTTAAAAAAGTTTATCCTTTAAAAAGTATCATTTATATATTGAAAATAGAGGATGTAAAGTATCATTTATATATTGAAAATAAAGGATGTAAAGTATAATTTATATATTTAAAAGGTATCATTTATATATTGAAAAGTTTTTCTAAAAAGATCAGCTCTTTTCAATTTTCCCAAAATTACTATTTACTACACATTTATTACAATTTAAAGTCAATCTTTTGATCAAAGATTTTATTTTCAGATAATTAACATATTTACAATTAGTCATCAAAATGTTAATTAGACAGTGACCAATAGTGAATCATTAAGATGTAATGTCAACATTTTGATGACTAATGGTTTATTTAAATATCTATCAATTTGCCAACACATTTATTTTCTTACCAATGGATTAGTACAAACATGTGTATATATATAGAGAAGCATGCATTACTCATCCATAATTTGAAAGAAATATGCTTCCAAAGATGAATTTAGTGGTTCTCATATCCTTTTTGCTCCTTCCATTCTGTACTTCAAGTAATTTGAAATGTTTTAAATCATGAAATTAGATAGTTTTACATTTTTAATATCGAGGATCTAGTTTGATTTTTACCGATATTACACATATAATGATACTATTCTTTTATTGATTTCACGTTTTTTCTTTTAGAGTTTGGTGATAGCTATGGAGATGGAGTTCCTCACACAGTCCAATATTCAGAAAATATGATAATTAATATAAATAACCAAAATGCATATTTTTAATAGATTTTGTTTCTCTCATTAATAATCAATATTTTCATTCATTTCAAAACATATTTCATATGATAATTATTGTGAAATTTTTCACTAAACCAAAAAAGTAATGTAGGTTAAAGAAAGTATCCCAGAAATGGCGGATTATCTAAAAAGAGGCATAAATCCAAACAATGATCAGAAAAGAAATGGTTGGGGTCGTCATGTGCGACCACCACCATCGCAGATGAACTCTAAAAACCGTAAGATGCAACAACCGCCACCAGGCATAAATCCAAACAATGATCAAAAAAGAAATGGTTGGGGTCGTCTTGTGCGACCACCACCATCACAGATGAACTCTAAAAACCATAAGATGCAACAACCACCACCGCATATGAATTCTAAGAATGATCAAACAATAAACGGTTGAGGTCGTCCTGTGCGACCACCATCATCGCATATGAATTCTAAGAATGATCAAACAATAAACGGTTGGGGTCGTCCTGTGTGACCACCACCATCGCAGATGAACTCTAAAAACCATAAGATGCAACAACCGCCATCGCATATGAATCCTAAGAATGATCAAACAATAAACGGTTGGGGTCGTCCTGTGCGACCTTCGCCACTGCAAATGGATTAAAAAAATCATGATAAGGAAGTAAATATTTAAAAGTATGATAACTATTTGATATGTGTAACAGTCAAACTAATCAAATTAAGTAAATAAAATACTATAATATGCTTGGTCAAAATTTGGTCATTGTTTGAATCAATTTTTTTATATAAATTTGTCTTAATACCTGATTCTTTTTTCTTTTTATTTATCAAGATAATAAATTTATTTAATCAAAAAAATAATAATATACACTTTTAAAAAGTTTTAAAATATTATAAACACTTAAACTATTTTCAAAAAAAAAAAATTATAAACATTTATAGGGTATGAATGGTGATGGTAGTCGGGGTAGACAAATCCGTCAGCGAATTAGTCCGCTCTATTTTTAGGAAGGACAACACACCGCCACAGAAAAACTCTATTCTTTAGACCAGAGCACTACAAACTATATTTGATGAATCGTAAATGAAAAACGGTTTAATCTGCACATGGTTTTTTCCATCCCGACTGTCGTAACCATTCAACCAATAATATATAAGAATTTTAAGTATTATAAATATTTTAATTTGAAAAATTTAAACTCTATAAAACATTTCAGATAATAATAATATTTAAACATTTATGAAGTTTCAAATATTATAAATATTTAAACTTTATAAAAAGTTTAGATATTGTAAAATTTTCAATTTTTTAAAAAGTTAAACAATATTAATAATATATTTAGTCTTTTAGGAAGTTTTGAATATTATAAATGTTTCCACTTTATAATAATTCTAATATTATACATATTTTTACTTTATAAGAAATGAAAATCTTATAATATGTTATATTAAATGGTTACAATCTTAATAAATATCATACTAACTCAATCTAATATTTATAATATTATATAATAAATAATAAAAATTAATATTATATTTATATTTATAGAAAAAGTTTTTTTGTGGTGTAGCGCGAGTTAAAATATTATGAGGCATTATATTGCAGGACGAGTTTGGGTCGACATCAATATATATAATAATATCATTAATTCGACTCTACACATGTATAAAAAATCATTATTTTGTTAACAATAGTAATATTAGTGTAATAGATATTTCTGTTTAAGTTGATTAAATTAATTTTAGGTAAAAAGATAATTTTTATGGGCTAAATCATAAAATTAACAATCAAAATACAATTATACAATTTTAAATACTGAACAAAGTAAACAAAATAAACAAACAAATATAACTTAAAATTTTTTAAAATTAGTTACAAATAACTTGTCCACGGATGTACCGTAGGTCAAAATCTAGTAACATCAAAATTTAACATCAAAATTTAAGATACAAAATATGTAGGTTAGTGATTTGTGTTAGTATCATTGTTATATCCAAGAGAGAAATTCACAAACTTTAAACAAAGTTTCTCTAAAATTATAAGATTTGATTATACGTATAGGTGAATATAGAGTTACATATCCTACCAAACAATCAGCATCACTAACCATACATGTAATACTAAATGCAAACCATTACATTTCTTCCATCTGATTGTTTTATTTTCTATTTCTCAAAGAAAAAAAAGCGTCCACCTGAGGAACCACATAACAAAAAACAAAAATTTCCGGATTAAGTTTTTTTTCATAACAAAATTAAGGACACAAATTATTTATTTTCCCCTTTACTCTCCCAGGCACAAACATCGAGACAACCCTACCTGTTCAAATCTTCAGCATCAGTGAAGCCTCGGCTCGCCGACGTTGGGAGATTCTCATGTTGCTCCTCTCTGCTGCATGTCATCTCTTTTTAGTTGCTTTTTTAAAACCTTTTTCCCTATTATTCTAAGCTCTTGTAATATTTCTCAACATAATATATCAATTCTAAATCTGGGCAATCCTCTATCCACGAGTGGAGCAGGCTTCCGACGAACCTCTTCGTCATATTTATGTACAAGCCGCGGATCTTGAAGTGTACTATTCTACTCAAATCACGGTTCAAAATTTCATGTTCACCTGAAAACTTCATCTTGGCATCGTTGATGGCGGGAGAGCTTCTGCTTGTACCATGATCTGCGCTTCATCGGGGGAAGAAGTTGACGGGGCACAGTGAGAAATTTTTCAGGGCCACGGTTTTCTTATTTATTTGGACCTTCGCTTTAGCCTCACTCCATCGTCAGAGCTTGGCATGGTTGAGTTTGTTTCTTTCGAAGATGTATGTTACATCATAAATCTTGTTAAGTCATCGGAAAATCGGTATTTTCATACCCCAGCTAAGGGGGTATGTTGAATTCAGACACCAGCTATAACATTGAGTAAATCCATACACAAAGTTTAGTAAAATTCAAATTGGCTGCACCAACTCGACAAACGGTGTAAGAACATGCACAAGCCGTGACGGTGTTATCTGACCATTAACAGCTGCTTACGTGGATGCCACGTAATAAACGACGTCGTATTGAGATACGAAAGAAAGAGTTTCTTTTGTCCAAAACGACGTCGTTTCCATTGTCTTCTTCCTAAGCCATCTACTTCTTCTTTCCCGACTCGAGTTATGTTTCTCAATCCCGACTCATGTTTCTTCTCTTCTTTTCACCAATAAATCAAAATCAATTGGTCAATTGATTCAATTAGCAACGATTGTCGACCGTGGAGAGTGTATAAAGTGTTGTTAACCGTATTGTCATCGGAAAATGAGGTAATTTTAATTCAATTTTTAGGGTTTTTATAATTTAGGGATTTTCTTAATTGAGATACTTAGGAGTGTTTATTTAGAAAACCCGATGGATTTTGCGTGTAATTGTGTAGTTTAGATGAGATTGATGTGTGTTCTTAAGTTTGGAACTAGTTTAGCTCTTACAAAAATATCATGAACACCAAGTGTTCGATAATATGTGTAAACGAAATGAATAACCCTCTAATTCTTTTAAGTTTTTTTTTTCAGCTCCGATGAGGATGTCATATTCCAATGCCACAATGGTGGAGAGTTTGGAGTTGTTGATGGGAAAAAAATTACTTATGTTGGAGGATCGGCTCTGGGAGTTGTTGGTAGAAGGTGGAAGAAGAAGAAAACTTGTGAAGAACCAAGCCAAGGACAAAGCCAAGAACCAAGCCAAGGACCAAGCCAAGGACCAAGCCAAGGACTTAGTCAAGCACCAACCTAAGGACCAAGCCATGGAATGGAATGAATGAACTGAATAGAAGGAAGTTAGTTTTTTGTTTTTGTCCGATGAGATTGAAAGTTTTTGTGGTAATCTCATGGTAGTTTATGGTTGTAGTTCGGTGAATTTAAAGTTTTTGTTGTACTCAAAACATGGCTTCTATTTTTCATCTAATCAAAACTTATTGAAGTTTTATGTTAATCTTAACATAGTTAACAACAAAAACACTTAACAACTCCATGATTACATGCTTAATCACAACAAAAACACTTAACAACACATTACACAAATATTACATAGTAGACAAAAGCCACAACTAAACCACCACAAACAATCATGTTCTTGAAGCTTCTTAGCTCTTGAATCTCTTTCTCACAAGAACTCACCACACCTTTGAGCTCTACAATATCTTTTTCACATCTTTCTGCGATTTCTTTGATAGCTTCTACCTCATCTAATCCCTTTGCTAAGCTTCCCACTTCTCTTTCTATTTTGTCAACTACACTTTCAACCTCTTCCATCTCCTCAACCATGCTTATGTCGGTCCACTTAAACAAATGATTCGGATTCTAATACAAAAATACACATTATGAGAAGGTTATGAGAACAATTTTCATATGACCAACTATATTGATTACCTCATCGGATCCATTAGGACAACAATGAAAGAGTCTTCCAGGATTTTTCATTGTGTTTGAAGTTCTCATTACAGAGAATCGACCACATCTACATTTTCGTGGGATTCCTCTTCCAATGACATTGACTCTGTTGCTGCTCACTCCTTCACCAATTCACAATCAAATAATATTTCTATCAAAATACACAAAGACTCGGAAACTAAACACATTATGTTCTCAATTACTCACTTGAAGAAGCTGATGATGAAGACATCTTAATCGATTTCGCCCAAAAACCCTAAATGTTCTAAAAATCCCCAAATCAATTGAACCAACTTTCTCTCGACTCGTGAAAGAAGTAAAAAGGAAGAAGACAATGGAAACGACGTTGTTTTGGACAAAAGAAGCTCTTTCTTTCGTATCTCAATACGACGTCGTTTATTACGTGGCATCCACGTAAGCAGCTGTTAACAAGAAGTTAACACCGTCACGGCTTGTGCATGTTCTTACACCGTTTGTCGAGTTGGTGCAGCCAATTTGAATTTTACTAAACTTTGTGTATGGATTTACTCAATGTTATAGCTGGTGTATGAATTCAACATACCCCCTTAGCTGGGGTATGAAAATACCGATTTTCCTTAAGTCATCCAACCAGCCGCCGCACAATGAGATTCCTGTGGCTACTAAGAGGAAACCAAAAAATTTCCTTGGTGGACCTAAGTTATGAAGTCGGCCCAATAAAAGTTTTTCACTCTCAGCCCATTTTGCAAAAACCAGGTTCGCTTACTTTGCTTCTCTGCCAAACTCTAGCTTGTATCTAGGTCAAGATCGTGATTATGTTCTCTTAGGCCGAAGACTCCTTTCGAGAAATAAACCCTTTCAACTGCTAGGTTTGCTCAACCAGATAATTAGACCATTGGTATCTACTCTTTGTGTAATAATCACCTCTGCTTCCATGGTTCCGAAGTGCATTGGCATGTCAGTTCTGAACTTCTATTGCCATCAGCTTGACTACGATTATGGTAGACCCTTAGCCAATAGTCACCCTTTGTCAATACTAGGTTGCAACTTCAGCCACCATCCAAGGACCATCAATCATATCTGCATTGTTTTTCCGACATCACTAGAACCCATCGGCGGAGCCAGAAAAAAAATTTAAAGGGATCTAAATAATTTTTTTTTCTTAAAAGGATAAAAATGTAAAATTTAGAAGATTTAAATAAAATTTTTTATTTAAATGACGGTACAAATACAATTTTGGAAGGTCAAATTAGAAATTTAGTCTAAAATATGGTAAAAATGCAAAATTTGTAAGGGTCAAAATCAAATTGCATAATTTGTAGGGGTCAAATTACAAAATTTAGAGGGATCATATTATAATTATAACTAAAAATACACGAAAAAAATTAGTGGGATCAGTTAACCCTCATACTACCTTATTACATCCACCCTTGCTAGAAACCATTACCAATCAACCGCCGGTTAGACTGAACTACAATTTGTCTGTGTTCCGCCGTCTACAAACTTTGTGTGGAAGCCTTAATCTCCATAGCCATAGCTCTTATGCTAGAGAGGCTCACTTGTTATGTTACAGTTTGACATCTATAGTTGGCGCATCCTCCCACTAGCTTCTTTGGTGAGTTTATTTGCTCCCAACCACATGAAGTTTCAGGCTATGGTACTTGCACTATCTCAAGTAGCTTTGCTCGCACCGGTGAGACGCTTAGCCATGCTTGCATTATCAATATCACCTAGTCTGTGCTGGGCAGGGACCATCTCGTCTTCAATTGAGTTTCTCGTAGATGATTTATCAACACACATTGATTTCTCATGTGCTATTGGCTTCTCTGCTTGTGACTCAAAACTCTCTTGGATTAATTATCGATCTTTGTATGGTAGTGGGGAATGACTTTATTTGCTTCATCTCCTCCTCTTTGTACTTCAGTGTGTGGTAATGAAATCAAGTGTTTGAAAAAAAGAAAAAAAAATAAAGGCACATTAATGAGAAAACTAATTTATCATGCTTTATGGCCTCAGAACATCTTCAAGTTATAATGCACATATATAACTTACTAATTTTGTTTTTAATATTAATTAAAACTAAATATTTTTTGTATATTTTTCTGGGTCAAAGCCACTGGTTATGATATAGAGATCCACATGCTGGAGATCCATGTTATATGTTAAATGTATACGTAGATATATTATTCAATGGAATGTCGCAGAATTATTTTATGTAAAATAAACACACAAGCAACGAATAGCTTTTGGTATATATTAGCAAGCGAAGAAGCAGAAGCATCCTCTGTACCACGGGTAGCCACCACCGCAGTTTCCATCTACTCCTCTATCATTGTTAATGCAATGATCCCTGCACTGACCATCGTTTACACAACGTCTTGACCATGTCTCACTTTCCCTATTGCAAAGGCCGCCTTCACAATTGTCGGTGCTTCTGCGTATAAATGTGTGAAAGGTTAATTATATAAATGAAAGGAACAAATCTTGAACACATTTTGAAGGCATATGATAAGGCACTCACCAAAATCAGCAAAGAGAACAAGAGCAACAAAGATAAGGATAATGGTGGTAAAAAACATAGTCATGACTTAGAGGGGGTATTAAACTTGTATTTTAGAAGATTTTAAAGTATTCTTAAAATCACTTGTTATTCAATTAATGATTTCTAATAATCTTCTAAAATTCTATGTTATTCAATTTGGAATCTATGTAAAATCATTTAAAACAATTTACAATCTATTGTTATTCAATCAATGATTTACAAAACTTATTTAAAATCTACTGTTATTCAAAATATCACAACTTTTTTTTAAAAATGCTACTTTGAATGATTCTACAAGACTTTTGTTTGTTTTTTAGTTGAAAAATATGAGTACCAAAATCATATGTTATGAGGTGGAATTTCAGAGGATTTCTTAAAAAAAAAAAAAAAGCAGTCAACACAACCCAACCGATAACTCTAGTCTCTGGCGTACCTAATCATCGTGTTCTCTCTTTCAAAACCGTAACTTCTACTCCTGCAATTGATCGAATCCAATGGCCAATACGTTTTCCCGATCCTCTCTACAATCCTTTCTTGTCGTTGGATCACTAAAAGCTCAATGGTTATATTATGGTATAGAGTTATATTATGGTATAGAGTTTTCTTTTTTTGGTGTTATAGAATATTTTAAAATCATTCAAATTTTACTATAAAATCTCATAGAATCTCACAGAATCACATTTCCTTTTCCTTTTTTTTTAATAGAATAACTTTAAAACACAATCAAATCTCCTAAAATCGTTCAGAATTCTAAAATTTTAAAATCCTACCAAATCCTAAGAATATCAAGTTTAATACCCCCTCTAAGACTATACTTAGATGTAATTCGCATAATACCGACCTCTATTTATAATAAAATGATGGTGAGGTGTCAATTAGGCAAGTAGTTAATAATAGTTGATACCTATCTGCATACCTCTTGATGTTGCCTAATCAAACCTAAGCGACTGGTTTGGCTTGAGCTAGTACTACAATATTCACTAGGGAGACTGGTTTGGCTCGAGCTAGTGTACTACAATGTTCATTATCATGTTACTGCTTTTAATTTTTGATAAATCGTATTTCTTTCAAATTCTACTGCTCTTACATTTTAACGACTGGAAACACATGCTAATTTGGTCCATAATAGCATCATATGTCTCTCTTACAATTTGGAAGATAGTGGTCCATCCGTCCATGCCACAACATAGTGCTTCTAGTTTGAAACTAATGTGATGATAATTAAAAATTGTGAAATTATCTATACTTCAATAATTAGTAAACCTAAACTATGGATAACATTCATAACTCAAGACTGAATCAATAATAACACATAACATTAATCACACCATGACCATGGAAGAAGAACTTTGTAGATTTATTAAGTATACTTATACTAAAACAACAGGGTTTGATGTATATTTCTTATCGGGAAGACAACAGGGTTTGAGAGATTTGAAATTGATCTCGGTCACTTAACCACCAAATGAACAACAACAAGCAAGGAAGATAAGACTTTGCCAGGGTAGCCACACCACATAACTCTTATATACTGGAGCTAATTACATTCTAATTCATGAATCATACTCTTGATAAGATACTTTCTCACCCTGCAAGAGAATAAATCCCATACTAATAATCTATTGCAAGTAACTAAGTATATACTTGGAAACATTAAACACTCATTTACCTTTTGGATCAGACAAATCCAGGAGCTTACATTACCAAAGCTTAGTTGAGACCAGCTTGCCTCTCCCACCTGAGATCAGCCGAGAACTCGGACAATGCCGCTCTGGGATCTCCTTCAGCGATAGCCAAGTAATAAAGAGCAGTTCCATCGTCGACTTGCATGCTTCTCCTTAGAGATTCAATCAGCCTTCGCTTTCCATCATCTGATAAGTTGGACAGCTGATTCATACCAGATACATCTTGTTCTCTCTTTGGTGCACCTTCGAGGTAAAGCACAGCTACTTCGCGTTTGGCATGTTTGTCTACCTCTACGTAGCAAGTGGTGTTTGCAAGAATCTCGGGATTGCTTATCGGGATAAGCAGTCTGTCTCTTGAGTAAATCCCATGGTCACTCATCATATTGTTTAGCCTCTTTATGTCCATAACCTAATACTCATGGATTTGGATTCAATTTTAGCTTACACAAACTTAGATTCTTTAGCTAAGATTCATCAACATAGTCCCAATTGAGATTACATATCCAAATTAATCGAAAGAGGTAATTCGATTTTGTTACCTGAACGGAGTATTTGACGGCGAGGCTAGTGACACTATCACCACGACGAATCCGATGAGAAATTGCAAATTTCCAGAT
>NC_025701.1:34515387-34524601 GCF_000633955.1 Camelina sativa | reverse complement strand
AGTGTGTCACGGCATGAAAGCGCCATCAGAAGTGAGGGCGAGATTGTTGTTTGATTGATTGATTGATCGGCGGTGTTGGTTTGTGGCGACGGTGAGATTATAGTCGACAGCGTTTTTGATCGCCGCAGAAGCAGCTCAGCCACAGCCTTTTAATGAAAACTAGATGATATCAATTTTCTTTTTTTTTTTTTTGTTAACAAATGATGTCCACGAGATACGTTCTTGTACAGTATATGATTTAAATTGTGATATTAGATGAATATGAAAGAATAACTAAATAAATTGTGAGAAAGTATCAAAAACGCTAATTAAATTCATAATTAAGCATGATTTGGAGATTTGTGGGTTTAGGCCGGATATATCTAATTCGTGTATAAAATTCAAATTTTACGAAAGTTCATGTTGGTACAAGCACACGTAAAATTTTTGTGTATGAATACGATAAAGTAATATAGTTTGTGGAAAAATAGGCCGTTTTCCCGTTAGATAGAGCCTAAACTTTGGCTTCCATATATATGTATTCGAACAAAATTTAGATTCTATCTATCTTGATACAACATTTTCAGAGGGAAATAGTTGGTCAAATAATTATTGCATATTTCATATATTATTTGTGAAATAAAATAAATAAAATTTACTAGTTATAAATGTAAATTTTTTTAAAAAAAGGTAAAAAGAAACAAATCTGTCAATAAAATTAAAACAATATTAAATGATAAAAATATTTGATTTTGTTGAGAGTTCTAATTAAAAAAAATAAACAAGACAAAAGTGGAAAGAATTAGGAAAAATTATAAATTATTTTAAAGGCAATTGTATCATTTATTCTTTAATACTAGATTTTTATCTGTGGGGCTAATGTTTAAAAAATATATAATTTATATGTTTAGTAAATTATCTTTATATAATACCTTTATATACATATATTTAAGGGTATAATAACTATGTACAATGATAATGAATAATTTGACTTTTTTGTTTTGTTTGTTTGATATATAAATAATATAAAACATCCTTTTGGTATGATCAATGGTCTCCCTTCGGGTGTTTGATTGAGTCCACAGGCCAAAGAANTAAAGTAATATAGTTTGTGGAAAAATAGGCCGTTTTCCCGTTAGATAGAGCCTAAACTTTGGCTTCCATATATATGTATTCGAACAAAATTTAGATTCTATCTATCTTGATACAACATTTTCAGAGGGAAATAGTTGGTCAAATAATTATTGCATATTTCATATATTATTTGTGAAATAAAATAAATAAAATTTACTAGTTATAAATGTAAATTTTTTTAAAAAAAGGTAAAAAGAAACAAATCTGTCAATAAAATTAAAACAATATTAAATGATAAAAATATTTGATTTTGTTGAGAGTTCTAATTAAAAAAAATAAACAAGACAAAAGTGGAAAGAATTAGGAAAAATTATAAATTATTTTAAAGGCAATTGTATCATTTATTCTTTAATACTAGATTTTTATCTGTGGGGCTAATGTTTAAAAAATATATAATTTATATGTTTAGTAAATTATCTTTATATAATACCTTTATATACATATATTTAAGGGTATAATAACTATGTACAATGATAATGAATAATTTGACTTTTTTGTTTTGTTTGTTTGATATATAAATAATATAAAACATCCTTTTGGTATGATCAATGGTCTCCCTTCGGGTGTTTGATTGAGTCCACAGGCCAAAGAAGCTGTATTGATTTGGGTATTGGATTACATTCGACTGTCGCTGAGGTTATGGCAACTCACCGCCGAAGGCACCATCGCAATGCTTTATTCAACCAAGTTGAGCACCTCATTGATCAGCTGCAGTCTCACCAGTAGGCAACAGATGACGATGTAGTTCTCTGGAAGGGTAAGGGGGACTGTTTTCGTGATACGTTCAGCACTAAAGACACATGGGAAGCCATACAACTGCACAAACAGAAAAACGTTTGGAGTAGGGGGGTTTGGTTCAAGCACACCACTCCAAAATATGCTTTTATGGTTTGGCTAGCCATCCACAATCGACTCTCCACATGTGATAGAATGCGGGCTTGGAATGTGGGTGTCAATCCGACCTGCATTCTCTGCAACCAGTCTTTGGAGACTAGAAATCACCTGTTCTTTGCTTGTTGTTACTCTCGGGAGGTTTGGTCTGGCCTCACGTCCAAACTACTCCTCACGCGCTACACACCCTCTTGGACTCACCTACTACCGTTATTGACAGATACCTCATTGGGCTCTACCAGACTATATCTATTATGGTATGTTTTTCAGCTCACCATTCATTCACTGTGGATGGAACGAAACGCAAGACGCAATGGGGACACATTCCTTCCTTCAGCTCAGCTAGTTCGACGACTCGATCAACAAATTCGAAATCGATTGCTTCCAATCCAAGAGCAGGGAGACGGGAAGTTACGCGACGGTCTGGTCACATGGCTCGCCACACGCTATCCTCCTAACTAAGGCACAAGTTTCTCAAGCTTTCTTCTTTTCAAATGTATGCTCTTTATTAAAACAAACGCTGCACTCGTTGTACAAAAGTTTTTCTGAATAAATTTTACATTTTATTCAAAAAATAAGTTTGTTTTGCATTCAAAATGATAGTGCTGACAATTATTCTTTTATCATAAGTTTTATAACCCACGATTCGCGGGAAGCATACTCATGATCTTAAGGTAGTAAGTATTAATTATAAGGTTGATTCAAAGGCTACAAATGGTTGTTTAAAATAAAAAAATGGGTTGAACAAAATTGGGTTGAATAATATTCCACTTATCCATCTCCAAAATAGTGGTAGAAAAAGTTTAACAGTTTTGCTGTAGGATTAGTTTATTTTCCCAACTTTTTGAGTTGAAAAGACTAAATAGTTTTTTCCAACATCTTCAACCTTTTCAATGTAAATGGTGAAAATTGGTTGAATAATTTTTTAACCGTGCAACCATTTGCACCTAAAGTGTCTCATCCAAGTTTGTTTATATTAGAAGAATGAATTCATCTCTGTATACTGTATATGTACTCAAAACCATCACCGCCACCGTATAATTGTTAGAATTGCGGAAAATGTAGAGTAGAAGTTGAGAGAATAGTTTGAACAAGAATAGAAAAATAATGTAAAGACTTAATTAGATTAATTCTTATGTTTGTTACAAGGTCTAATATAGAGGAACAAAGGGCATATAGCCGTTAGGTGAGAGACTAAGCTGAAAGGGACACAATGTGGCTTGTCTTGAACTTGTGCAAGGTGAAAGCGACCCGTCCTCCCTTTGTTTGACTCGCATTGCTCACCTACCAAAGGCACACACGTGATTCTTCATCCTTGCTAGATATTTATGCTCTTCTAGATCCTTCTTTCTCATGGGCCTCTTTTTTATAAGGCCACTGCTGCACATCTCACTCCAATGGCCCTCATGGCCTCATTGCTTCGATTGTACGGACACTCGTACGGACATTCGTACGGACACTCACCCTTGATCTCATGTTCCTTCTTCTCACCAATACTCCCCTTCAAATTTAGCCAAATGTAATGGCTAAACTTGCACTCCCGTGAAGCATCACCTCGTTAAGAAACTCAACATATAAAACCACTTGGGATAAAACTATATTGAGGGAAAAAGAGTGTGATGACCACGGAAGAGGAATTGAGATCATGGATGAGTCAAGTCCACAAGACCAAGTTTGCTGTGAATATGAGAGCAAACTTGACGACTTGCAGCCTTGGTGAAGATATCGGCGAGCTGATCCTTACTTGGTGTATGACACGGAAGTGTAACGCCTTCTTCAATCTTTTCCCGTACTTTGTGACAATCTAACTCTATATGCTTGGTTCGTTCATGAAACACCGAGTTTGTTGCTATATGTATGGCAGCTTCGTTGTCGCAATGCATAGGGATAGGTGTGGAGGATTTGATACCTAGGTCTTCAAGAAGCGCCTTGAGCCATGTGAGCTCAGTAGTAAGCTTTCTCATTGCTCGATATTCAGATTCTGCGCTTGACATGGAGACCACCTTTTGCTTCTTTATCTTCCATGTGACTAAGTTGCCTCCTATGAAGGTATAGTAGCCGGTTGTAGAGCGCCTATCCTTCCTATCACCGCCCCAATCAGCATCACAATATCCCACTAGCTCGGTGTTGGAGTTCTTTCCCATCCAAATGCCTTGTATGAGGCTCTTTTTGAGATAGTGAAGAATCCTTTCCAAGAGACTCCAATGATAGGTAGTGGGAGCTTTCATGTACTGACTCACCTGATTCACGGCATATCAAATGTCAGGCCAAGTAAGTGTTAAGTAGATTAACTTACCCACCAACCGACGATAGCAAGATGGATCTTCATATGGTGGATCCCTTCTCTCCCCTTGTTGTTCTACTTGATATCCATCAGGAAGTGGTGTTTCCACTGGTTTAGCTCCTAGCTTTCCTGTTTCACATAACAAATCAAGAGTATACTTCCTTTGTGAGAGAAATAAGCCTTCCGAAGATCGACAAACTTCAATCCTAAGGAAGTATTTAAGCTCTCAAAGATCTTTTATATCAAATACCGACTTAAGATGAGCCTTAATATCTTGAATACCTTCTTTGTTGTCCCCTGAGATGATTAAATCATCAACATAAATGAGGACAACAACTAGACCTTCGGGGCTTTGGAGGGTAAAGAGAGTGGTATCCATGTGAGATTTCTTAAAACCATGTTTTATAAGAGTGGTGCTCAGCTTATGGTACCAAGCTCTCTGTGATTGTTTTAAACCATATATGGCTTTTCTTAATCGCAATACCTTTCCCGGAGTAATGGTGCCTTCTAGACCTGGTGGTGGTGTCATGTATACTTCCTCTTGTAGTTCTCCTTGTAGGAATGCATTTTTGACATCCATCTGCCATAACTCCCATGAGAGGTTAGTAGCAAGTGAGAGTACAACTCTTACCGTATGTAGTTTTGCTACTGGTGTGAATGTATCTTTGTAATCTTCTCCATATGTTTGAGTGAAGCTGCGAGCTACTAGTCGAGCTTTATATCTCTCTATTTATCCATTGCTCAAATATTTGATAGTGAATATCCACTTGGAGCTTACAGCTCTTTTTCCTGGTTGAAGATCAGCTTCATCCCAAGTGTGATTGCGCTCCATTGCTCCAAACCTCATCGTCAACAGCATTCACCCATTCCTTACTTTCCTTGGCTTCCTCATAGGTTTGTGGAATGTTGTGTTCATCTATTTTGCTGAGGAAAGCTTGATGATCAGCCGGTAGTATCGCAAGAGAGCAAACCCTTTTATCTTTCCATGTGGATAGATGTGACTTGATCCTTTGGCTCCTTCTCAATGGTTGTGGCTTCGGCTCGGTTGTGTTGACCGGTTCGAGGACTTGTTCATGTTCAGGTTCCTCATGTGTCGACTCAAGTGTGTTCTCCCCTTCCGGCGCCTGAACCATGTAGTCAAGATCATGAGTGTCAAGAGTCGGGTCATCGGACGTCGAAAGTGATGCGGACATCGATCCTACAAACCAAACCGTTGAACCAGATCCTGTACCACATCCTGTACCAGAAGTACGAGAAGGCCCTATGACACGATCAAAGGCTAAACAGCTAAGGACGAGGTTTAACCTAGCCGTTCAAGACATTGTAAGCTCCCTAGAGCTGAAGGACGTCAACTGGTCTGTACCACCATCATGCCACCATAATGGACATGATCACATTACCGAGCAAGAGCTTGCTGAAGCCTTCACCCAAATGAGCCTTGATCAGACCAGTTCCCCAGGTATGAAACCTCTTTTGGCAGGTCAAGGAACCTCAAGAATCCAAGAGAAGACATTGGATCTACAAGAGACGTGTGATACAAGCTACACCTCCGATCAATATAGTGAAGATCAAGACCAAGACATAGAGGACATGAACGAGCACCAAGAGGCTGATCAAGATACTCTAGAGGAACTCCAGGAAGACCCATACTTCAGTAAACAAACCAACAAGCCAATACAAGACAAGAACCCTGAAGTAGTTCATCGAGTAGTACAAGAAGTGGTTCAAGGAACGTCTATTGGACCTAGATCGCATCCAAGTAAGTCTTATTTAATATTTTCGATCCTTGCAGGTTCCACCAACCCCAACAACGGCTAGAAGACTTGCTCATCAAGAGAGATCAAGTCTACTTTAGCATTTTCTTTTATTAGTTTATTTACTTTCCAAAAACAATGGTTTTGTGTTTGATTTTATTTGCTTTCCTTTGTTGCATTATTTCGCATTTATTTCAGCCTTAGGGCTAGCTGAAGGACTCTTATAAAGTCCCCCTACAGCAGTTGTACTATTTTCACCTTTGATTATCAATAAAATACTGAATTTTCTTACTTTTTCTCTTTAAGTGTTCTTGAGAGAATAAGCTTGTTCTTTTTCTTGTGTGTGAGATTCCACAAGGCTAAGTTCGTGTACTGTATCAGGGACCAATCACATCTCTGTGGTGTATTTCAATCCGCCAGCACTGCCCCCTTTACCGATCACACACAAGAGAAGCAACCGCCATCGTGTCAGATCTACATCATCGACCATCTTTTCTTCACAAGAGAGAAGCGACCGCCAGCTTGTGAAGCCATCATCTCTATCCCGGTATAAGACTCACCACCGAGTCTTGTATCATCTGGTATCAGAGCACAGTTCACGCTGTTCCCTTGCCAGGTTTATCTTTTCCATTTACTTTCATTTAATTTGTAGCTTTTATTTTATTTTATTAAAAAACAAAATCCTAGTTTCTTTTATTTCTCAGCCTTATCTCTAGTTTGTTTAAGCTTTTATTTACAAACTTAAAAAAAAAAAAAATTATATTTTCAATTTGTTTCCTTAAGTCATCTGTTTCACTCTCTGTATTAGTTGCGTACTAGTTCATCTCGCATTTAAAAAAAAAAAAAAAAAATTCTTTTCAGCTTCANAAGATGATGAACACTACTGAAGTCTGGGAATTACAAAAAAAAAAAAAAAAAAAAAAAAAAAAAAAAGTTTCCTTTATTTTCTTTGACATTTTCCTTTTCAACTTCTGTGGTACGTTGATCCTTTGTTGTTTTTGTCTAAGCGCAGATCCGTTCTAGACACTCACTATGGGAGAAAACGCAGATATACCCCAAGACGCCATGATGCAAATGATGAGAACCCTCACAGAGCAGTTAAGAGGACTCGGCGATATGATAGACCGTTTGGAGCAACCTCAAGCGAGGGTTGGCGTTGGACCAGATCCAGAACAAAGGAATGTCCGTGACGAGGAAGACGAATCCATTGACATGGATGATGATGATGATCCACCACCAGATCAATTAAGGCGTCAACATCAGCGGAGAGAAGATCCTTTGATGCGGAACCGTGCTAGATAGGTAGAACCACGAGAACAAAATCGAGATGTTAAATTAATACCTCCTACTTTTGCAGGAAAGACTAATCCGGAGGTTTACATGGACTGGGAGAGACGTATGGAATACATATTCCAATGTTATAGCTATGGAGAAGCCCAAAAGGTAGCCCTTGCATCGGCGCAGCTCACTGACAATGCCTTGTCATGGTGGGATAGGACGGTAGCCGATAGAAGGAGGCAGCGGTTTGCTACCATCAGCAGTTGGGGCGACATGAAGTACCTCTTGAGGTTGAGGTATGTACCTGATCATTATCAACGAGACTTACAAAAACGTTTTAGAAAATTATCTCAGGGAACAAGGACTGTGGATGAGTATTTTGAGGAGTTTGAGAAGCTCATGAACTCATTGGAGCTGGAAGAATCGAGTGAGTCCCTAATGGCTCAATTCATTGACGGCTTGCAAGAGCGTATAGCCCGAAAGGTGGAGACATCGAACTACAGCAGCCTACATGAACTATTTCACAAGGCTGTACAAGTAGAGCAGCAAATCCAGCGTAAGATGTCTTTAAGGAACCGTACTAGAAACAACACGCCTTGGAATTCAAGCAACAGCCGGAGCATGGACAAAAGCAAAACCGTGGGAAATGACTCTAGGTTTAAGAACAAGTCTAATGAGGCACCTAAAACCTCTAAACCCGAACCAGGTAAGTTCCCTAACACTAGTCAATCTTGTACCCGTGACATTACTTGTTTTAAATGTCAAGGCAGGGGACACATGGCGAGAGAATGTCCGAACCAAAGGTTGATGATTGTCACACCTAGTGTAGACTATGAGTCTCAAGACGAGCAAGATGAGTACCGTACTGATCCGGAGAATGACGTGGAGTATCCCGACACAGGAGAACTTCTTGTGATCCGACGTATGCTGAGTGTACTTGTCAACCCCGAGGAGAAAGTTCAAAGGGAAAATATTTTTCACACTCGATGCACAATCAAGAACAAGGTATGTAACTTGATTATCNGCGTAAGATGTCTTTAAGGAACCGTACTAGAAACAACACGCCTTGGAATTCAAGCAACAGCCGGAGCATGGACAAAAGCAAAACCGTGGGAAATGACTCTAGGTTTAAGAACAAGTCTAATGAGGCACCTAAAACCTC
This sequence comes from Camelina sativa, assembly GCF_000633955.1. Lineage (NCBI taxonomy): Eukaryota > Viridiplantae > Streptophyta > Magnoliopsida > Brassicales > Brassicaceae > Camelina > Camelina sativa. The sequence goes on along the minus strand of NC_025701.1, from coordinate 34,516,119 downwards.
TAAACCCGAACCAGGTAAGTTCCCTAACACTAGTCAATCTTGTACCCGTGACATTACTTGTTTTAAATGTCAAGGCAGGGGACACATGGCGAGAGAATGTCCGAACCAAAGGTTGATGATTGTCACACCTAGTGGAGACTATGAGTCTCAAGACGAGCAAGATGAGTACCGTACTGATCCGGAGAATGACGTGGAGTATCCCGACACAGGAGAACTTCTTGTGATCCGACGTATGCTGAGTGTACTTGTCAACCCCGAGGAGAAAGTTCAAAGGGAAAATATTTTTCACACTCGATGCACAATCAAGAACAAGGTATGTAACTTGATTATCGATGGAGGTTCTTGTACTAATGTTGCTAGCAAGTATATGGTGGACAGGTTAGGCCTTCAGAAAACAAAGCACCTGAGGCCATACAAACTTAGGTGGCTGAACGATGACACCAAGCTGAAAATTGCTGACCAAGTTACTGTATCATTCAGCGTTGGGAAATACCAAGATCAAGTCATTTACGATGTAGTTCCAATGAGAGCCGGACATCTTCTTCTTGGAAACCATGGCAGTTTGACCGAGCTACAACTCACGACGGTCGAACAAACCATTACACTTTCACGCACAATGACCGTAAGTTCAACCTTGCCCCTTTAAGTCCTTCTGAAGTTCATGAGTTGCAAAAACACATGAACAAAGAGGTCGAGGTAAGGACTTCTAACCTTTATTTGAGATCCAATGAG